>NC_089847.1:300000-548764 GCF_035609145.1 Eleutherodactylus coqui | reverse complement strand
AGAGGATCGCACATCTAATAGCGGGGGCAGCAGGCATCAGACAACAGAGGATCGCACATCTGATAGCAGGGGCATCGGACAGCAGAGGATCGCACATCTGATAGCGGGGTCAGCGGGCATCAAACAGCAGAGGATCGCACATCTGATAGCGGGGGCAGCGGGCATCGGACAGCAGAGGATCGCACATCTGATAGCGGGGGCAGCGGGCATCGGACAGCAGAGGATCGCACATCTGATAGCGGGGTAGCGGGCATCGGACAGCAGAGGATCGCACATCTGATAGCGGGGCAGCGGGCATCAGACAGCAGAGGATCGCACATCTGATAGCGGGGGTAGCGGGCATCAGACAGCAGAGGATCGCACATCTGATAGCGGGGGCAGCGGGCATCAGACAGCAGAGGATCGCACATCTGATAGCGGGGGTAGCGGGCATCAGACAGCAGAGGATCGCACATCTGATAGCGGGGCAGCGGGCATTGGACAGCAGAGGATCGCACATCTGATAGCGGGGGCAGTGGGCATCAGACAGCAGAGGATCGCACATCTGATAGCGGGGGTAGCGGGCATCAGACAGCAGAGGATCACACATCTGATAGCGGGGGCAGTGGGCATCAGACAGCAGAGGATCGCACATCTGATAGCGGGGTAGCGGGCATCAAACAGCAGAGGATCGCACATCTGATAGCGGGGTCAGCGGGCATCGGACAGCAGAGGATCGCACATCTGATAGTGGGGGCAGCGGACAGCAGAGGATCGCACATCTGATAGCAGGGGCAGCGGGCATCGGACAGCAGAGGATCGCACATCTGATAGCGGGGGTAGCGGGCATCAGACAGCAGAGGATCGCACATCTGATAGCGGGGGCAGCGGGCATCGGACAGCAGAGGATCGCACATCTGATAGCGGGGGCAGCGGGCATCAGACAGCAGAGGATCGCACATCTGATAGCGGGGTCAGCGGGCATCGGACAGCAGAGGATCGCACATCTGATAGCGGGGTCAGCGGGCATCAAACAGCAGAGGATCGCACATCTGATAGCGGGGTCAGCGGGCATCGGACAGCAGAGGATCGCACATCTGATAGCAGGGGCAGCGGGCATCGGACAGCAGAGGATCGCACATCTGATAGCGGGGTCAGCGGGCATCAAACAGCAGAGGATCGCACATCTGATAGCGGGGGCAGCAGGCATCAGACAACAGAGGATCGCACATCTGATAGCAGGGGCAGCAGGCATCAGACAACAGAGGATCGCACATCTGATAGCAGGGGCAGCGGGCATCGGACAGCAGGGGATCGCACATCTGATAGCGGGGGTAGCGGGCAGCAGAGGATCGCACATCTGATAGCGGGGGTAGCGGGCATCGGACAGCAGAGCATCGCACATCTGATAGCGGGGCAGCGGGCAGCAGAGGATCGCACATCTGATAGCGGGGCAGCGGGCATCAGACAGCAGAGGATCGCACATCTGATAGCGGGGCAGCGGGCAGCAGAGGATCGTACATCTGATAGCGGGGTCAGCGGGCATCGGACAGCAGAGCATCGCACATCTGATAGCGGGGCAGCGGGCAGCAGAGGATCGCACATCGGATAGCGGGGCAGCGGGCATCAGACAGCAGAGGATCGCACATCGGATAGTGGGGCAGCGGGCATCAGACAGCAGAGGATCGCACATCTGATAGCGGGGGTAGCGGGCATCAGACAGCAGAGGATCGCACATCTGATAGCGGGGGCAGCGGGCATCAGACAGCAGAGGATCGCACATCTGATAGCGGGGGTAGCGGGCATCAGACAGCAGAGGATCGCACATCTGATAGCGGGGCAGCGGGCATTGGACAGCAGAGGATCGCACATCTGATAGCGGGGTCAGCGGGCATCAAACAGCAGAGGATCGCACATCTGATAGCAGGGGCAGCGGGCATCAAACAGCAGAGGATCGCACATCTGATAGCGGGGGCAGCGGGCATCAAACAGCAGAGGATCGCACATCTGATAGCGGGGTCAGCGGGCATCAAACAGCAGAGGATCGCACATCTGATAGCAGGGGCAGCGGGCATCGGACAGCAGAGGATCGCACATCTGATAGCGGGGTCAGCGGGCATCAAACAGCAGAGGATCGCACATCTGATAGCGGGGTCAGCGGGCATCGGACAGCAGAGGATCGCACATCTGATAGCAGGGGCAGCGGGCATCGGACAGCAGAGGATCGCACATCTGATAGCGGGGTCAGCGGGCATCAAACAGCAGAGGATCGCACATCTGATAGCGGGGGCAGCAGGCATCAGACAACAGAGGATCGCACATCTGATAGCAGGGGCAGCAGGCATCAGACAACAGAGGATCGCACATCTGATAGCAGGGGCAGCGGGCATCGGACAGCAGGGGATCGCACATCTGATAGCGGGGGTAGCGGGCAGCAGAGGATCGCACATCTGATAGCGGGGGTAGCGGGCATCGGACAGCAGAGCATCGCACATCTGATAGCGGGGCAGCGGGCAGCAGAGGATCGCACATCTGATAGCGGGGCAGCGGGCATCAGACAGCAGAGGATCGCACATCTGATAGCGGGGCAGCGGGCAGCAGAGGATCGTACATCTGATAGCGGGGTCAGCGGGCATCGGACAGCAGAGCATCGCACATCTGATAGCGGGGCAGCGGGCAGCAGAGGATCGCACATCTGATAGCGGGGCAGCGGGCATCAGACAGCAGAGGATCGCACATCTGATAGCGGGGCAGCGGGCATCAGACAGCAGAGGATCGCACATCTGATAGCGGGGGTAGCGGGCATCAGACAGCAGAGGATCGCACATCTGATAGCGGGGGCAGCGGGCATCAGACAGCAGAGGATCGCACATCTGATAGCGGGGGTAGCGGGCATCAGACAGCAGAGGATCGCACATCTGATAGCGGGGCAGCGGGCATTGGACAGCAGAGGATCGCACATCTGATAGCGGGGTCAGCGGGCATCAAACAGCAGAGGATCGCACATCTGATAGCGGGGGCAGCGGGCATCAAACAGCAGAGGATCGCACATCTGATAGCGGGGGCAGCGGGCATCAAACAGCAGAGGATCGCACATCTGATAGCGGGGTCAGCGGGCATCAAACAGCAGAGGATCGCACATCTGATAGCGGGGGCAGCGGGCATCGGACAGCAGAGGATCGCACATCTGATAGCGGGGTCAGCGGGCATCAAACAGCAGAGGATCGCACATCTGATAGCGGGGTCAGCGGGCATCGGACAGCAGAGGATCGCACATCTGATAGCAGGGGCAGCGGGCATCGGACAGCAGAGGATCGCACATCTGATAGCGGGGTCAGCGGGCATCAAACAGCAGAGGATCGCACATCTGATAGCGGGGGCAGCGGGCATCAAACAGCAGAGGATCGCACATCTGATAGCGGGGGCAGCGGGCATCAAACAGCAGAGGATCGCACATCTGATAGCGGGGTCAGCGGGCATCAAACAGCAGAGGATCGCACATCTGATAGCGGGGGCATCGGACAGCAGAGGATCGCACATCTGATAGCGGGGTCAGCGGGCATCAAACAGCAGAGGATCGCACATCTGATAGCGGGGGCAGCAGGCATCAGACAACAGAGGATCGCACATCTGATAGCAGGGGCATCGGACAGCAGAGGATCGCACATCTGATAGCGGGGTCAGCGGGCATCAAACAGCAGAGGATCGCACATCTGATAGCGGGGGCAGCGGGCATCGGACAGCAGAGGATTGTACATCTGATAGCGGGGGCAGCGGGCATCAGACAGCAGAGGATCGCACATCTGATAGCGGGGTAGCGGGCATCGGACAGCAGAGGATCGCACATCTGATAGCGGGGCAGCGGGCATCAGACAGCAGAGGATCGCACATCTGATAGCGGGGGTAGCGGGCATCAGACAGCAGAGGATCGCACATCTGATAGCGGGGGTAGCGGGCATCAGACAGCAGAGGATCGCACATCTGATAGCGGGGGTAGCGGGCATCAGACAGCAGAGGATCGCACATCTGATAGCGGGGCAGCGGGCATCAGACAGCAGAGGATCGCACATCTGATAGCGGGGTCAGCGGGCATCAAACAGCAGAGGATCGCACATCTGATAGCGGGGGTAGCGGGCATCAGACAGCAGAGGATCGCACATCTGATAGCGGGGCAGCGGGCATCAGACAGCAGAGGATCGTACATCTGATAGCGGGGGTAGCGGGCATCAGACAGCAGAGGATCGCACATCTGATTGCGGGGGTAGCGGGCATCAAACAGCAGAGGATCGCACATCTGATAGCGGGGTAGCGGGCATCAGACAGCAGAGGATCGCACATCTGATAGCGGGGCAGCGGGCATCAAACAGCAGAGGATCGCACATCTGATAGCGGGGTCAGCGGGCATCGGGCAGCAGAGGATCGCACATCTGATAGCGGGGTCAGCGGGCAGCAAACAGTAGAGGATCGCACATCTGATAGCGGGGGCAGTGGGCATCGGGCAGCAGAGGATCGTACATCTGATAGCAGGGGCAGCGGGCATCGGACAGCAGAGGATCGTACATCTGATAGCAGGGGCATCGAACAGCAGAGGATTGCACATCTGATAGCGGGGGCAGTGGGCATCGGGCAGCAGAGGATCGCACATCTGATAGCGGGGTCAGCGGGCAGCAAACAGTAGAGGATCGCACATCTGATAGCGGGGGTAGCGGGCAGCAGAGGATCGCACATCTGATAGCGGGGTCAGCGGGCAGCAGAGGATCGCACATCAGATAGCGGGGGCAGCGGGCATCAGACAGCAGAGGATCGCACATCTGATAGCGGGGGCAGCGGGCATCGGACAGCAGAGGATCGCACATCTGATAGCGGGGCAGCGGGCATTGGACAGCAGAGGATCGCACATCTGATAGCGGGGGCAGCGGGCATCGGACAGCAGAGGATCGCACATCTGATAGCGGGTGGCAGCGGGCATCAAACAGCAGAGGATCGCACATCTGATAGCGGGGGCAGCGGGCATCGGACAGCAGAGGATCGCACATCTGATAGCGGGGGCAGCGGGCATCGGACAGCAGAGGATCGCACATCTGATAGCGGGGGCAGCGGGCATCAGACAGCAGAGGATCGCACATCTGATAGCGGGGGTAGCGGGCATCAGACAGCAGAGGATCGCACATCTGATAGCGGGGCAGCGGGCATTGGACAGCAGAGGATCGCACATCTGATAGCGGGGTCAGCGGGCATCAAACAGCAGAGGATCGCACATCTGATAGCGGGGGCAGCGGGCATCAGACAGCAGAGGATCGCACATCTGATAGCGGGGGCAGCGGGCATCTCCTACTCTCTTTAACCAAAATTGAAGATGCAATTTTTTTCCCTGCGGACGACTGATCAGGTGACAGAGCGCTCATGGTCGCCTGATTGGCTGCACCCGGTCCGTGAGCCCTCCGTGGAGTACCCGCTGTCTGAATGGACTGTGTTACTGCTCTCCCCATTTCCTCCGTCCGGCTCGGAGCCGCACTTTACCGCGATTCCCTGAAGCGACCTCAGATCCCGATCGATCGCCGCAGATTATTACAATTGGCGCTCTGAGAATCCCCCGCGGGGCCCGAGCCGCACCGACTGGTTGGTGGACATGTCAGCAGAGCAGTGCCGTCATCTTATAACACCGCGGCCGACATCACTTACAATGGATTGTACTTGGCGTAGTCGCATATTGTGTGGCCGTGCCCAGTGTCTGCCCCTAGGGGGCACCAGCACACCTTCACTGCAGGAATGCCCACAGTTTGCCTTGTCTTCAGTATTAAGGATGCATTTAGGCGCCTGTAATTCCCGGGAACGTCCCGTCCGACGGTGGCGCTACTGATCTGAACCCGCGGCAGCATGAGGCTATGAGGGTTGGTGGATCTGGGCTTTGGACGCTTGTCTGTATTCAATACGCTGGGCTGAAAGTGGTTATAGGGAGAAAGCTGCCCCTCATAGGTGGCACCGCGGGCCAGCTGCATGCTGGGAGTTGTGGTGCATCAGTAAGTATGTGTGGCCAATTCGTTTTAATGGGCTCATTCACATGAGCGGCTTTTCTACGCCTGTCTGATGGTAATGGGGCACTGAATGGGCAGCTCGGCACACACAAAAGCATGCAGTGGTGAAGGAAGGCAGCATATCTACGTGAACGGGCCCCTACGTGGCCCCTGCAGGCATCAGTTTAGCCCAGTGTGTTCCTATAAGGGGAAGCGCTCATGTCCCGCATAAACTAATTTACGGAGCTGTTGGCGGACGTGACACGGAGCCGGGTGAGGTTTTTTATACTCGCTGGCGATCCAGCAGTGCCCCCCTCCGAAGTCGCCACGTGGCATGAAAATCTGCCCCTCCAGAGTCTGCTATACGAGTCTGCGGGGAGCGCATGTGAGCCTGGAGAGAGCCCGATGTTCGTGCGTAGCGCAGTCCTCCCCGGGTGACAGTACTGGATTGGGGATCACATGAGTATAAAAAAGTAGGTCCCCGGCCCCCCGGGCACGTCCCCTGACAGAACCATAAGCTCATGGAGGTGACGGATAGTAATCTGCAGTATGGGACCGCCCAAGACCCCCAAGGTGATGGTCGGCCCAGTATCTGTGCAATCACCAATGGGAATGACTCCCATCGTTCTTCACATCATGGGACGAGTCGGTCTGGTCCCGAAGCCAGCGGTAGTAGAGGACCACAACCCCCTCCTGCAGGGGGCGCTACAGATACACTGAGGCTGCTCCTGGCACACCTGTAAATACAGCAATCTATCACCAGCAACAACCATGATATATCACACTTGACCTGCTGGGAAACTTCAGGACATGCTGGGAGTTGTAGTGTCACAAAAGCCTCAGCCACTACTATGGAGGATGCATGTAGTGATCCTCATCAGATCCCTGGATCCCCAGCGATCATGACTGCTGCACTACAAATACCAGTGGTACAGATCTCCATCCTGCTCGTTTGCTACAATGTATCAGTTTGAAGTCTAGACTGGATACAACTGTAACAACCCCTCAGCTGTGAGAAGTCTTTAGTCTGTTCTGTTTGCACACTATAGATATAATCCAGGACTGCGAGGAACTGAAAAATGGAGCGAGGCTCTCAGCCGCTGAACGGCCAGCTAGCTAAGGAGTTCAAGATGTCTTCTTTCCCTGCGCAAATTAGCAGGACAACAGAGCGGGCCGCAGTATTTTCAGCGTAACGGCATTGTGCGCCTCTAATGAACCCACAGCTTCTGTATGCTAGGTATAGCGGGCACAAACACATTCATGGGAACGCGGCCAGAAAATGGTGCGACTTTGTGAGATGCAATACAAGTATGAACCCCAAACTGAATGTGGTCACACATGAGCGATGTCACCGCGGGAAACAGATCGCAACGTGTTCTATGTGTCAGCGTGAACAATGGGGCCAGTGGCAGCAGCGCCGCGACCCATAGAGAACGCCGTGATGTCCGCCAGAGGATCCCTGCCTCTCCGAAGTCATGCAAGGCTCACACCCTCAGAGATTTCACATGGTGGGGAGCGCGATACGGGGTGGGATTCACGGCCTCATATGACGCTCACCCGCGTGACGTTAGCCTTAATGTGACCACGACGGGACAGTCACAAAAAGTCCCAAAGTGTTGGATTTTGGTTGCAGGTTGCGAGTCCCTCGAGTCGTCTCAGACGGCAACCAAATCTCAGCTCTAAAACCGTCATGGTGTAGCAGAAGCGTAGAAGCGACGGGGAGAGCAGGCGTGCAGGGTGTGTCCCGGCGCCCCACAGCCCCTCTGTAGTGCCCTCCTGACCGCCTGGGACACGGCAGGGGAAGAGACTGTCGGGCTGCAGACGGCGGGCGAGATATCCCTGACGGCTGCTGTGGCATCATGTATGTCTGTAGGCACTAAGCCGGGTTCACACGGGGCGGACTTGCTGCGGTTTGCCGTTGCATATTCGCAGCTGAGAAACACCGCCGCATTTACAGCACGAGGCAAAGCCAGTGTGTGCGGCAAAAAGCTCTTCTTTTCATCTATAGACCTACATCGACGCAGCAAAATCCGCACTAAAACACGCTGCAAAAAGTAAGCGCTGCGGGGAAAAAACGTGCAGATTTTCCGAGACGAAAAAGCGCCCAAAATACGCAAGACAAAAATAAGCTTTAGGCGGAATTTTCGGCAGAAAAACCGCAGCAGACCCGCCCCGTGTAGCCCCAGCCGAAGGGTGAACACCCACTGGCGTTTTTTTAACGCTGCGATATCGCTGTATTTTTTTTAACGTGATTGTCAATGGGACTTTCTAATGTTAAAAATGCATCGCACAAAAATCGTAAAACGCAAACTTGTGATACGTTTTTAACATTAGAAAGTCCCATTGACAATCGCGTTAAAAAAAGTGCAAGAAAAACGCAAGTGGGTGTTCACCCTAAGGCTGGGTTCACATGGGCGGATTTGCCGCAGAAATTCTGTGCGGAATTTCACCACGGCAAATCCGCATGCGGCCGCTAATCCCGGGATTAGCCAGCCATGTGGACGAGATTTCTCAGAAATCTCGTCCACACGGGACGGCAAATCCGCTACAGCTAAGCCGGCAGAAGCCGCCGCTGCGGCGCGGATTTGCCGACCGCAGCACGTCCATTTTTTTATTTTTCCGCTGCGGCTGCACTCTCCTCTATGGGAGCGCTGGCCGCAGTGGAAGAGCGAGCGGCCGGGCCGCTTTAAAACCGCCGTGGGTTTTAAAGCAGCGGTTCTCCCGGCGGAAATCTTGGGGTTTTTCGCTGTGGCCAAACCGCGAGATTTCCGTTGAGAATCCGCCCTGTGAGAACCCAGCCTAAAGGGTCTCATATCCACACGATTCCTTGGCTTCTCTCCCTGAGGACAATCCCACTTTGCTCTCCTGGCGACACGGACCGAACCCTTTCTTCGTATTATCGCTAGCTGTAACGGCTAAGGCCGCTCTCACACACACCGCTTTTTACCACGATTTAGCGCGGCATCCTGCCCGCTCCAATTGATTTTAATGGGGCTTCTCAAACCTGCGCTTGAACGTGGCGTGATTGTAACGCCGTGGTTTTTAAATGCTGTCGGTATTTTTCAGACTTTTTGCATTTTCTTACGCACCGCATCACCCATCAGAATGAAAGCGCCGTGCAATGTGTTAAAAAACGCAGCTTGAAATCACGTAAAATGCTGCGATTTCAAGCAATGTTTTCTGAGCGCAGGCGTGCGAGCGGCGAGGGCCTTACTGCAGAGCGATGATTGCGCAGGAACATTTGTAGGGACGTTCATTGGGCGGTGTGAAAGTGCCGCCAATCACCTGATGAACCAGCAAATACTCCTTGTTGTTGGCAGCACATCTCCCTCTGTGAGCAGGAAGGGGCGCTGCAGACAACCATGACAGTATCAGAGATGGTTTGTCCTGAGACGGACGGTGTTGGGGCCAGACACTGATCGCTGCTCATTATCAAGCTTTGGCCAGTACAGACCCCCCCCCCAGCAAGTAAGTGGAAGGTCATGTAATTATTGGTCACAGCACATGTGCCTGAGCAAAGGCCGGTTGTCAGGTTGTGCTGCTGGGACCTGTGGTTCTACAGGTTTCTAGGAGCACACCTTCACATGTGGTGTTGATTGAGCTGGCTGGGCCAATCCCCATGGTCTGCTGCTCATATATACCAGCCCCTCTGGCTAGAGGAAGTTGGTTTCCGAACACCCCAGTGTTTTCTCCATGCATGGTGTCTGGGTGTATTGGTGTAAACAGCAACATGTCTGATTTTCCTACGTGGCCATCTGAAGTCTGGATCACCACATAGAGGTACACCCTTTATTTGTCACACCCACGCGTCTCCAAGGCTGGGTGGAGGCACTACAAGTCCATAACCTCTGTTCACACATGTCTCTGAGCCTGTAAGAGCCGTGTGCCGGTACTACGTTCTGAAGTCTATTCGTTTGCCTGCACTGTGAAGGTATAACTGACCTGCCTCGTATTATTTATTCAAGTAAACCTTATGCCGGGCTCTGACCGTTCCCAGAGACCCGTGGTACTAAGAACTGCCTGTGGCTGAATTACTTATCCGCCGAGGGTCATACCGCTGTGAGTGTTGGAACGGTGGCGTCACCCGTGACAACTACCCCCCTGTTATCCAGTTTGGTGGGCATCCTAGGGGTGTCCGAGGTGGCCTGCGGTGATACTCTGGCCTTGGCTGTGTGTGTCCCTCCGGAGTCTGGTAAGTGCCACCGTGCCAAGTCACCTCTCTACCCTCCCAGCTCCCCACGTATGTCAGGTGTCCGCTGCAGTGCTCTTGTGCCGCGTGGCCGTGACCCTGGTCTGTCCAACATAACAGAGACCCCCTGAGTGATGTCTCTATGCTGTGATGGGGGGAGCTATTACGCTTCCCTCACATACTGTAGAGGAAGGGCATCAGTACCAAGTCGCATCACTGAGGCACGAGGCTCAGACTGTCTTAAGGCTCATTTACACGTAATGCTTGTCTCCCAAATTAGCTTGAATGACTGAAAGTGCGGAATAATCGTAAGGTCTGAACGTGAAGCCATGGTGCGCTCTTCGTTTGTTGCTCAGCTTTAGCCCTGGTTCATCAGCTTGTGGCCACGTCTGAAGGCTCACATCGACCGTCAGCGCCGAGCGAGAAGTGAGCGATTCCCAGCGGAGATCTGTCGGGACATTCTGCATGAACCACTGGACCGTATTAGCGGTGCAGTCACTCGTCCCGAGTACAGGGGCGCTACTGAGCCTCATTCTCATGACTCCTGTGATGTTTATGAAGGTCCCAGAGTCGGTGGTGATGAGAAGGTCCCCGATGACCTCCTGTCAGTCTGATGAATGACCCTGAGATTACACGCAACACCCAGGTGATAATTAACTTCCTTGTGACGAGATGTCGGGTTCCTTCCTCATTCTCAGGACCACGGAGCCTGAGAAAACCCCGCCTGTGCCTTCATATGGCCGTGGCGGTCCATCTACTACCGGTCTCCACAGGAATTGGGCTTTAGGCTGCTCTCACACAAGCCTTCAGAAAACATTGCGCAAAGCTGCGGCATCGTACTGCCATTTTGTGCCGCCTTTTTGAACACATTACAGCGTTTAACGGCGTTTTTGTTAAAGCCCCCGATCGCTGTGATCACATTAGGAAGTGCGAAAACATGCGAAAATACAGCGGACAGCGCTCAAAGCTCGCGCGATCAGAAACGCCACATTGTGCTGGTCTGTAAGGCCCCACTGGAATCAATGGTGGTGGGGTACCGCGATTAGCACAAGCGCCCGGGATGCCACGCTAAGGGCTTTTACCTACTAGCGGTTTTTAATGCTGTGATATCGCTGCGTTTTTTTAATGGGACTTTCTGATGTTGAAATCACATCGCACAAAAATCACAAGCGCAAAAATCACAGAAGCGCAAAAATCACAGAAGCGCAAAAGTCACAGAAGCGCAAAAGTCACAGAAGCGCAAAAATCACAGAAGCGCAAAAATCACAGAAGCGCAAAAATCACAGAAGCGCAAAAGTCACAGAAGCGCAAAAATCACAGAAGCGCAAAAATCACAGAAGCGCAAAAATCACAGAAGCGCAAAAGTCACAGAAGCGCAAAAGTCACAGAAGCGCAAAAATCACAGAAGCGCAAAAGTCACAGAAGCGCAAAAATCACAGAAGCGCAAAAATCACAGAAGCGCAAAAATCACAGAAGCGCAAAAGTCACAGAAGCGCAAAAGTCACAGAAGCGCAAAAATCACAGAAGCGCAAAAATCACAGAAGCGCAAAAATCACAGAAGCACAAAAATCACAGAAGCGCAAAAATCACAGAAGCGCAAACCTGCGATTTTAACATTAGAAAGTCCCATTGCAAAAAATGCAGCGATATCGCAGCGTTACAAAAAACTGCTAGCGGGCAAAAAGTGTCCCGTGTGAGAGCGGCCTGGAAGCTTGTCCGACTACCTGCTGCACACTGGGTATGCGTAGCCGCATGTGTCCAGCGTATTACATCACGGGAGGTCATTACCCCCCTACTCCACTGTAGTCAGACCTCATCTGGATGCGGCGTCCGTTCTGGGCGCCCCACTACACAGAATCCGCAGTGAATGGCGTCGGTGACAGTACAAGCTCCGCCCACACTTCCCTATATTATGCGTGCAATAAAGAATGCGGCATGTTCTATTTTAGCGCATACCGCCCGGAATATTCCGGAAAACAGTGCATAAGCAACTATATATCGTATTGTCAGGGTTTTACGCTGTATGTGCGCAGCAGACGCGAGCACAAACGTGTGGATATGCGTTCCCACCACGGTTTTCCTGCAGTGTTTTACGTCCGGCCGTCCGCAGGCAGCCTTCCTGTACATAATACGCAGCGCTGGAAGCTCGTTGATGTTTATTGGGCCGCTCACATCTGCATGTAAAAAACCGCAGCATGACCTAGTTGGAGCGCAATACACATGTTTACGGCGTATTGCACACGTTGATGAACGCGCAGCCCCCCGTGTTAGTGAACCCTAAGACACGACATGCTGCTTCTGGCTGGTCAGCTCTGGTTTGTTACAGCAGCATGAAGTTCTGAGACTAACGATGTACACGCAGCGTGCGTCAGGTAGTCAGAGAAGCCGTGCCACCATCTTGGTTTCTCCAGGACCGTTAATGGGAAACTGGCGAATTTGTCATTAATTTGCCTTTGAGACCAGGAACAGCATAGAGACCACCTTTGCACGGAGACCACCACTGCAGAGAGCGCCTTTCCACAGAAATTGCCTTTGCATGGGGACCACCATTGCATGCAGACCGCCTTTGCACGGGGACCACCATTGCATGCAGACCGCCTTTGCACGGGGACCACCATTGCATGCAGACCGCCTTTGCACGGGGACCACCATTGCATGCAGACCGCCTTTGCACGGGGACCACCATTGCATGCAGACCGCCTTTGCACGGGGACCACCATTGCATGCAGACCGCCTTTGCACGGGGACCACCATTGCATGCAGACCACCTTTGCACTTGGTGTATTTGCTGCAGGTATTCTTCAATGGAAAGTGCAGCAAATATGCTGCAAAGCCGCAGAGGCATCAGGCGCATCCACACGGCGCGGACTTTGCTGCAGTTTTCGGAGTTGATCAGCTGCAGATTGTAATCCTTGTATTTCAAGTGTTGAAATCCGCAGTATAAATAGGCGCGCTGCAGATTTAGTGCGGAAATTCCACGTTTTGTACTGCAGAAGTTGTCTGTGTGAAGCCTGGAAGCATAGAGTGAGATCTGCCCCTCTGCGCCCCCTATGTCCAGACCTCATCGGGTGACGCTGACTGTTTCCACTAGTTCCCTGTGAACCCTCGATGGTCGGACCATGAAATGTTGGAGCTCCCCTGTTACCTTCCGAGCCGCGGGGTACATTGTGTTACATCACCTTGTCTCGGGGCATCGTGTCACCTGTCCTATAAGTCACATTTTTGTGTCAGACATATTGTAAAAAAACTTTTAGCAATATTTTTTTTATTCTGTCACAATCTATATTTTTTAAATCCTAAGAGGGGCAACCAGCGCTAACGGCACGGCGAGGGTCCACCAGCCGCGTCCGCTCTCCTGTAACACCACCCTTAGGGCGTGAGCACGTGAGCACGTTGCCGGACAGCACTTGCTCTTACGGCCTCACAGCCGGTTGATGATCGAGGACTCACATCTGTCTGAACTTTTGTTTGTCCAATCATTGAAATGTCTAAACATGCGGGGAATCAGCGGTGAACAAGGAGGCGCTCGCCCGTCCGCCCGTCGAGTCTTCCAAGCCCACATAAACTAGTTGCTGGCCGGTAACAAGCAGATATGAGGACGGAGGATCGCCGTATCGGTCATCTGTCCCCAGACCAGCATCTCTCGCCAGTGTGAACACCCGGAGCGCCAATCATGTTATCTGTCCATCGGTGCTCATTGGAACGGCCTGCAGGATGCCCATATTGGGTGCTTTATGATATGTGGCCCCTCTGTGTTTTTCCTGTTTTGCAGCATCACAACCTGGAATTCCAATGGATTTCTGAGGGATTTGTACCTTGTGATTCACACAAACACCTTCAGAAACAATAATTAAGACAAAAAAACGAAGACCTTTCGTGTGGATAAACCTTCACCCCTGGATGCTGCTACCTTGTGGAGCCACCTGTAGCTCACAGATGCCAGTGTCTTGCGGTAGGTTCTGTAGACAGTTCTCCATCCGGTTAGCTGGTGGCGTTGGTGTCCCGCAGCCTCCAAGTCTCCGCCGCACTGAGCTCTGGGCTCGGCCGTTCCCAGACCTGTAGCAGTCTAGGTCCTTGTCCTGCTTGAAGGTCGCAGTCCCACATCTCTTCCCTACTGATTCGCTTGTCTTTACTGACGACCATCTTTCTGTCATCCTAAATAGTCTTCTAGCCCCCCAATGACGCGGCCGCCACCGTGCATCACTGCAGGACACTGACCTTGGGGGACGGGGCAGTTTGCGCCACATACAGCATTCTGTGCTCAGTCTTATGTCTTTCTTTAAGAGGGGGTTTCTGAGATTTTACTATTGATTATCTGTCCTCAAGATAGTTGGTTGGTAGAGATCTGCCACTCAAGATCCCCACCAATCAGCTGTTTGCTTGGTCTATGTGAAAAACTACAGACAAGCATAGCACATGCACTGTGCGGGGGTCCGGATATATTGAACAGTCGAATATTGGTGTGCTGTCCAATATGAATCGAGCCTGAGTTCTGCAGGTGCAACTCGCATGTGGCCCTCTGAATTCGGTTTACACCTGGATGTCATGTGATTTAAAGTCCTCCAAGAGCCCCTCATCTACCTAGTGCCCGACCAGTCCTCCAGGAGCCCCTCATCTACCTAGTGCCCGGCCAGTCTTCCAAGAGCCCCCTCATCTACCTAGTGCCCGACCAGTCCTCCAAGAGCCCCTCGTCAACCTAGTGCTCTACCAGTCCTCCAAGAGCCCCTCGTCAACCTAGTGCTCTACCAGTCCTCCAAGAGCCCCTCGTCAACCTAGTGCCCGACCAGTCCTCCAAGAGCCCCTCGTCAACCTAGTGCTCTACCAGTCCTCCAAGAGCCCCTCGTCAACCTAGTGCTCTACCAGTCCTCCAAGAGCCCCTCGTCAACCTAGTGCCCGACCAATCCTCCAAGAGCCCCTCGTCAACCCAGTGCCCGACCAGTCCTCCAAGAGCCCCTCGTCAACCTAGTGCCCGACCAGTCCTCCAAGAGCCCCTCGTCAACCTAGTGCCCGACCAGTCCTCCAAGAGCCCCTCATCTACCTAGTGCCCGGCCAGTCCTCCAGGAGCCCACCATCTACCTAGTGCCCGACCAGTCCTCCAAGAGCCCCTCATCTACCTAGTGCCCGACCAGTCCTCCAGGAGCCCCTCAACTACCTAGTGCCCAACCAGTCCTCCAAGAGCTCCTCATCAACCTAGTGCCCGACCAGTCCTCCAAGAGCCCCTCGTCAACCTAGTGCTCTACCAGTCCTCCATGAGCCCCTCGTCAACCTAGTGCCTGACCAGTCCTCCAACAGCCCCTCGTCAACCTAGTGCCCGACCATTTCTCCAAGAGCCCCTCGTCTACCTAGTGCCCGACCAGTCCTCCAAGAGCCCCTCGTCTACTTAGTGCCCGACCAGTCCTCCAAGAGCCCCTCGTCTACCTAGTGCCCGACCAGTCCTCCAGGAGCCCCCCATCTACCTAGTGCCCGGCCAGTCCTCCAGGAGCCCCCCATCTACCTAGTGCCCGACCAGTCCTCCAAGAGCCCCTCATCTACCTAGTGCCGGACCAGTCCTCCAGGAGCCCCTCATCTACCTAGTGCCCGACCAGTCCTCCAGGAGCCCCTCATCTACCTAGTTCTCTACCAGTCCTCCACGAGCCCCTCATCTACCTAGTTCTCTACCAGTCCTCCAGGAGCCCCTCATCTACCTAGTGCCTGACCAGTCCTCCAGGAGCCCCTCATCTACCTAGTTCTCTACCAGTCTTCCAGGAGCTCCTCATCTACCTAGTGCTCTACCAGTCCTCCAAGAGCCCCTCATCTACCTAGTGCCCGACCAGTCCTCCAGGAGCCCCTCATCTACCTAGTGCCTGGCCAGTCCTCCAAGAGCCCCCCATCTACCTACTGCCCGACCAGGCCTCCAAGAGCCCCTCGTCTACCTAGTGTCCGGCCAGTCCTACAAGAGCCCCTCATCTACCTAGTGCCCAAGCAGTTCTCCGAGAGCTCCTCGCCACCACCAATGAACAGAGGACAAGGTTCATGTCAGAACTTTTTCAAAAAATAATGTGAATGATCTTTTGATGGTTGACAGCAGGTTGTAATCGATCAAAAATGTGGCCCTTCAGACTGGAAAATGTAAGTTGTGAAAAATCGAAGTGGATGCTGCAAACTTCACTGATTTATATTTGCCGCTTTGCGCAGTGTGGTTCCATTTATTTATATTTTCTACTATGTCCCTCATTGCCTAGTTGAGGGTGCGGGCAGACGAGCGTAGGCGTATTTACGTTCGCACGAGCGCAACGTATAATCACCCGAGCGATCGTTTTTCACCAATCACGACCAGAGCTAGAAAGCGTATTTTCGTTTGTTCCTACTTTACAAACTATCTTTTCGGCCATCGAATATGCGTTGGCGCGTATTTCGGTCGCATATGTTCCGTTTTTTTTTCGGGTTGCCGTTTTTACGCGCCGTAAAATCGCCCATGTGAACGAATACATTCGAAACCATTGCCTCAGATGGTCACGTATATACGTTTGGTCGCAAAAACGCGCCGTTTATGCGCTCGTCTGCCCGCACCCTCAGTCTGACATCCTGCTGGTGGGATCGTTGGTATGAACAATCCCATGAACAACAAGTCAGCCTTATTGCAGCCAATCAAAGTCCTTTGTGCATGGTTGTCGGTGGTAGTTTTTTGGTGGGATCGCCCTTTTGTTGAGCGGTATCCACTGTAGCACCTCTTTAGGATTGTGAAGTAAATGGGATTGACCGCTCGCGCTGCTCTCAGTATCGCTGGGCATCTTTTAGATCCTCTCTTACTGCCTCTCAGCAAAATAACCCTGAAGAAGCCACTTTATTGTCTCCCCAGTGAAGTGTTGCACATACCGGCCCTGCATGATCTCTGGATTGCTTTGCACACAGTGTAATGCAATTTCACAGCATTCACATTACAGGTCATTTGAAGGAGTGCAAAAACTTCTGTACGGAGAGCAGAAAATTTCCACACCAAATCCACAGCATTTTTGAAAACACTACAGATTGTAAACCTGCGCACTGCTACTTATGCCATGGATATCGGACCTTGAAATGCAAGGGTTAAAGGCTGCTGTAGTTCTGCAACAAAAGTTGTTGGCAAAATCTGCACCTTGGTAGTGGTTCAGGCACTAGAGTGCAACCTCAGGTGTAGTAGCCGCCGGTCTGGAAAGTAGTCGGAAGGAAGCCGGAGGTCGTCAACAGGTAGTCACGATTTGCAGTACAGATGGATGAGATGGGTAGCGTAGTCAGAAGGGAAGTCAGAAGTCGGTATCAGGAGGTCTTGTAGAAATAGCGAAGGAGCAGACAAGTGGAGCTGATCAGACGGTGCCGTGGAGCAGAATAATCATGTACTAAGGGCCAGGCTTTTGTAGGAAGTGCAATTAAAACAGAGACTGGGTCAGGAGCAGGAGGCAGGAGCTAGGTAACTGTGATCAGGGAACATGGCTGAGAGTCATGCAAGGGAACAGTCCACTGGCTGGATAGCTCAGTAGTGAGAGCCACCCACTGGAGCACAGGAGGTCCCAGGTTTGATCCCTGGCAACCATATTGGTGTGGATTTGGCCACTGCAGATTTGCTGTGGGTTTTGCACTGAGGAACGCCTGCAGCTAATATGCCATGTGTGAAGGTACCCCTGAGTCGGGAAGGGTATGGTTTCTCCTTAGGGAGAGCACCTAGAACGTGTGCTGAGACTTATAAGACCATCCATGCTCCTCTGTGGATGGTTTCTGGCTTTGGCTCACAATTTCCAGTAATTAATATAAGGCTTGTTTAAAAAGTCTGACATGGATTTGCAAGAATGCTGCCTTCCAGTAGGGGACGCGGCAGAGGAATTGTTCCATCTTCCTATTTGCATGGTGGCCCTTATGATGTAATAATGTGACTAGAATAAGTTGAGGGGGTGCCCCGGGGGAGGAGGGCACGTTGGCACTCTTTCTGTACATTTGTGCCCTCAGCTGTGAGACATATCAGAGCTGTGCGGTTTTCAGCCTTTGAAGACAGCAAAGAGATGTAAATAAAAAAGACTTAAGGCCCATTTAGACACAACGATTATCACTCAAAATTTGCTCAAAAGCTGTCTTTTGAGTGATAACCGTTGCGTCTAAACGTGTGCCCATCATGCACTTTTCCTGCAGAATTCGTTCATTGCTGATTTCTAGTTTTCTAGAAATGTGCGATGACTCTTATCAGCGGCGCAGGCTGATATCTCAGCCAGGAGCACCGATAAGATTCTCTCAGCTGGTAACCCGCTGGCAGTTCTCAGTGGGACACCAGATGAAAGCGCGGAGAAGAAAGGAGCTGTATACAGAAGACAGTGCTCCAGCTGTCTTCTGTATACCGTGGAAGTCTTCATTTACACACTAATAAGCTCTTAAGTAACTAATTAGCTACTTAACAGCTTCTGCAAAGTGAACTCTCAAAACTGTCACTCACTGCCGTTGGGGCGAATTTTGAGTGATAACTGTTGTGTCTAACAGGGCCTTCATCACAAAGTTGTAGAACTTTTTATTTACACAGCGATTAAACATAATTTGCATAAAACCAGAAAATCCTCATAAGGGAGCTTCCACGCGGGAAGGAATGGTCCGCGGGACGCAGCGCAGATGTGGAGTTTGTTGCTTTTTAACTGCGGAACGTCTTGCGGAATTTCTGCATCTCTTTCTGCAGACTTTAGTTGCAGAGTTTAACCTGCCTGGCCACGGACGAGTTTTCATTGCGTTCCCTGTGGCGATAATCCGGCCGCGAGGAAGGCAGTGAAAGCGCAGCCCCCCTGTCCGCGAGTGGAGAATCATTGCGATTCTCCGCTCGCGTCCGGCAAATCGCAGCGATTCTCCACGGTCAGCCTATCTGTCCGACAGACTGACAGCGGAGATCTGGCGGCTCCTGCTCCCAGGTGGATCTCCGCCGCGGGATAACGCAACGCCCGTGGACAGGCAGCCTTCGGGCCCCTGCACACTTGCATTCTTTCAACGCTGCGATACCGCTGCCTTTTTCACGTGATTGGCAGTGGGTCTTTCCAATGTTACAATGTTTCCAATGTTACAAAGCCTCGCTGTCGGCGCTCTGTGATTTTTGTGCGATGCGTCTTTACATTAGAAAGTCTCACTGACAATCGCATTAAAAAAGGCAGCGATAAAAACGCGAGTGTGCGGGCGCCTTATGTACGTCCGCCACAACAATCCCACAAGACGGCCTTCATTCCGTGGCAGGAAGCTTCTCCGCTGCTCAACTTAATTTCACGGTTTTGAAGTAAAGACGGGCAGATTTACTGATGCGAAGCTGAAGCCCTAAAGGACACGGTGACGCAGAAATGTGCGCCGACGGATCAGAAAGGTCTCTAAAAGTGAACAGTAATTGTAGGAGATTACTGATATGATAGCCGGGGCCGGCGTGTGAAGGGAGGGCTACCTGACGGGAGGAGCTGCGGAACACCTGGGCTGTCTCACTCCTGGAGGTGGAGAACAGGTACTGCGGCTGCTATAAAGGCGACAGGTGGAGAGACCCTTCCAAGACGCTGCCTGTGACCATGACTGGCCAGCACTGCTGGGGATACGGGGAGGACGACGGTAAGTGATCGCCGCACGGCTCTTTACAGCTGCATGCCATCATCCCCTGTGGATTAGTCTGATTCTGAACTCTATAGGCAGCTGCTTCTTCTGTAATTACTGATAACAGAGAACAATAAACTGCAGAGAGGGGAGACGCTTTTTTACAAATTTTGCTTCCATGATTTAGATTTTATAATTTATAGGCAGAACAGGTTCACTTATTTCTGAGACCTCCTCTGTTAGCACAGCATAGAAACATTCACTTTATCTGCTCCTAATGATATGAAGCAAAGCGGTGGAAAATGCAGAATGTGCAGCGGGAGGGGAAACGTCGACAAGAGGACCGAGAGGTGTCCAAGTATACACAAGAGAGGTATATACAAGAGAGGTGTCCAAGTATACACAAGAGAGGTGTCCAAGTATACACAAGAGAGGTATATACAAGAGAGGTGTCCAAGTATACATAAGAGAGGTATATACAAGAGAGGTGTCCAAGTATACACAAGACTGCCCCCTCATACTGGGGAGCACCCAGCTTGCCCAGAAGATAATCGCTCTAAGAAATAAAGACCACTTCAGGTCATGCAGGGAGCTTGGTTCTGGCATCACTCATGCAGGGAGCTTGGTTCTGGCATCACTCATGCAGGGAGCTTGGTTCCGGCATCCGTCACGCAGGGAGCTTGGTTCTGGCATCATATACTTGGCTCTGATATTGTATCTTTGTAATGAGCTTAGTTCTGCTAAGGTATTTAAACAGTTTGCTTGGTTCTGGTTCCGTATTTATTATAAATGAACAGATACTTTATCAGTTATTCCCAAGTTAAGTGGGTTTTCTGAGACTTCTTCATATCAGAAGGTTGGGGTCTGCCTCATGGCACCCTCCCTAATCAGCTGTTGGAGGTGCTGTGGCCTGCTCATTGTATGCTAGGCCCAGCACTGTTTATTGGCTATTATTGAAGTCTATGGACACCTTTGTATTCTGATTAATAATGTGTTTTGGGAAATTAAAACTTTTTGTAATTGGTTTTCATTAAACATTTCTGATTGATTTCTATGCCTGGATTGTTTTCTAAAAGTCTGCAGACTGGAGGACTGAAATCTCAGCAGCTCCTCCCCAGCCTGCCCCCTGCTGTCTGACAGTGCGGGGGAGGGGGAGGAGAGCAGAGAAAGCTACTATTACAAGGGGCTGTGAATTCTCTGCTCCTATCAATTGTGTGGGAGAATGGAGCGGCAGCTCCTGGAGGAGATGTGTAGTATTCAGTGGGTGTGGTCATGCTACACAGCTTCTGGAGGAGGAGAGGGGAAGCTGAACTTGTATACCTTCATGAGAAGAGACCAGCTGAATGTAGGAGAGCCTGGAAACCAAGTGGGAGGCTTTCTAAAGGCATAAAAAGGAAAACTCAATGCAAAAAAAATCAGATAAGCATATCATTTTTTCAGCAGGGACCTAGTAGGGCATGTGTATTGATTTTTCATGCATTAAGGTTTCCATAGACTTTAAATGGGACTGAGCTGCACAAAGGCTGCATGGCTGAAGAACGTGGCCTCATAGGCCAAGGAACAGGCTGCAGTGCTGCCCAAGTGTTGTGGCCTCTTCACACTACTGATCAGTGAGTTTGCCAGGAGTCCCAGGTATCAGATCCCCACTGATCTGCTATCGATGACCTATCCTAAGATCATAAGTAACGCAGTTATGTCTGTATATTTCTTGACATGTAGCAGTGTTATTACTGTGTTTATTCTGCAATTTGTGATATATTGCTTTCTGTGATCAGCAATTTCAGACTGTTGACAGCCCAACATTTGGTTAAATGAGAGTAATCTATTGTCCCCTTTTAGCAGCCATTTCAGACTGGGAAGAGGCTGACTGTTGTAAAATTGAATGCATTTCATTGCTCTCTGCTATCAGCCATTTTAAACTGAAGAGGGGCTGATTTCACAACAGGTGAATGCTACCTATTGTTCCCTACTATTATTAAGGGGGTCCTCCTCCCTTGGCCAGAGGGGCGAGCGGTCACGCGGCGCATCTCTCACTCTGGAGGACTGCTCCTGCATTATATAGACAACTCCTAGTATGAATAAGAGCGCTGTAATGCTTGATTATCTCCTGCGGGGGCACTGCAGGGAAATGTAGCCCTTCCTGGCAGATTTCTATCACTGCTCACTGGGGTTACAGCAGTGTAACATTTTAATCATTTTATTGCTAAATAAGGATTTTTCGGAGCTGAGAACCCCCTTAGCTTTTAAAGCTGGCAGGCATTACCGTCCACTGAATCACTGCAGATCTTGATGCTCACGTTAACATGGATGTTTGCCACCGGGACTGTCCAATGCATGTTCCTTCTATGTGGCTGGCTGGGTTCAGTGTAAGGTCTGCTGAGCCCCTCTCTGTGCTTCCTCCCATAGGTCCCTCCGAGTGGTACCGATATTTCCCCATTGCCCAAGGCACTCGTCAATCTCCTATTAATATAGTTTCCAGTCAAGCTGTCTTCAATTCTAGCCTGAAACCTCTGGTGGTGTCCTATGATCAGTGCACATCCATCAGCATGTCCAACAATGGTCACTCGGTCATGGTGGAGTTTGATGACAACGATGATAAAGCAGGTGAGATCCACAGACGGCCAAGCCTATGGGACATTATGATAATTGCATGAGCTACTGCTTCTCCTTGTGGAGAGCACCACGAGGCTGGAGAGTCTTGTAGGTAGTGCAATGCTCTCTGGGAAAAGGGTATGCAAATGGTAGATGAGAATGTGCCACCTATTAAAGGGTCAATATCCAACCTTGAAAGATGACCAGGGATGCAAAGCTTACCTCCCTACTCAAGTTGCAAGGCTTGTTAGAGGCGCAAACACCAACTAATAGAGCAGCTGCCTTCCAATAAGTGGAGGCATTTCCCATCTCCTGTTTGCATGAAGGAATGATGGCCGACGCAGAGTGATCATGACTACTCTGAGGGCGATACTGATGTCAGAGAAGGTCATCTCCTATATGGTAGAATTGGGGACATCAGGGCCAGGAGGCATAAGTGAGTGTCCTGCCACCCTAAGGAGATGACCGAACCCAGCAGTGAGCCCGTGGCTCACACCAGTGCAGGAAACTATCACATTCAGCGGATATTGGCATATGTAGTCATCTGTGTAATTAAGGTGACCAGACATCCCAATTTAGGTGGGACAGTCCTGCTTTGGGACCCTGTGTCCCGCTTTCCCCATTTGTCCCGCTTTCCTGAGGTCCCCATTAAAGTGATTACCAGCCGGGTTGCTGTGGACGTGTTTGCCGTCCCGTGTAAATGGGCCTTCTGTCTGTGCTATAGAAATACATATCCTTGCAGTAGTAGTCGCACGTCCTGCAGATCTTACTTGGATAACTCGAGGTACCCGTCGTGTTGCGTCGTCTCGCTACGCCTGGATACGTAACTTATTCATACAGACAGGGCTTTCCCGAAGACGTCCCACATGGCTAACACAGATTACATTCACTGCGGCCGAGCAGCCAAATATTTGCTGAATAGGTGGAATCAAAGAACTAAAGTGATTAAGAAGGCGACTGGAGAATTCAACAATGGCGCTTTTACACGGCTGTAATCTCATGATTCTCGTTTGGCCAAGCGAACAAGTTGGTGACCTCCTCACCCGCTTGTGCAGCCCGTATAAACTGCGGGATTCTCGTGGACTAGTTCAGTGTCTCACATTCCTATGAACTATCGGTGTGTAAACGGCACGAGAAGCGAACGAGACGGCGCTGAACCTCCAGCGAGAACCTCACGATTCTCATTCGCCGTTGGCCGCCTATAACACGGATTGACTATTGCTCAGTTTCACTCATTTGAACAATGCTTAAGACAAAATAATGAGCGCAGGCGCTGACGAGGGTCCCGACGCCGTCGCACACATCAGGTTTGGAATCATACAGTGACTTGCTGGGGTCGACTAAGCAGAATCCTAATCTAATCTACACGGCGCGCCCCGTCATCAGAGACCCCCATCTAGTAGCGCTGGACTCCTTTATCCTCCAGATCCGCAGCAGTTCACTGGGTTGTAGATCCCACCAGGTGATGAAATGGTTCTGCAGGAATAGCGGCCCCTGTGGACAGGAAGCTTTGTGTAGTTGCCGCAGATTTGATGGCGTGAAAGCAGGTAACACCTCTTCTGCGCACCTCAAAATGTGAAACCTGCTGCTTAAAAACAAGGTTACTGTCTATTCAATGCCACTGGCTTCTCTCTCCTTGAAGTCACCACCTCGCGCCAAAGACCTGCTTCACTCGGACCTCCTTTCAGCTCACAACACTAACATGACCTTTCGTCTACCAGCGTAGGTCGGCAGCACCTATCCTACATCGACTCTCCAAGTACCGTACATCCATGTAACACCCCCACTTTGAGGTCCCCCCTTAAGGGTGCTCTGCCTAGTTCTTTTCCATTGGTTCATACAGATTAGATGGCGGTGCTGACATGTTCTGACAGGAAGGGGTCAGCGATTCATGCTGCTTGCACCAAATTCTGACCTCCCATCACCACATAAATCTGGATCGATCACGCCATTCTCAGTATACTCTCCACCCAGTTACTCTATGACCCTCCCGCCACAGTTGGCAGTGAGACCCCAGCCTCGGTGGAAGTCACGTAATTTAATACTGCATGCCGGGGTCACGGAGCGCCTGGGGCTTTAATAAAGGGCCATGCGATGTAGATTGTCCATACAGTATACTCCTGGTCTCCAAAGTAAGGTAAATCTCCTGCATTAAGCTGATTTCACACGGGCAGGAACAATATCGGATGTGAAATGCGGCCCAATTATTAGGCTTGGGAACGTGCGACTTCACTGCGTTGGGGGATCGGCGAGTGCCTCCCATTGTTAAACCTCGCATCGTGGTGTGCAATGTTTTTCCCAGCCCCATTGAAAATAATGGGCGAGGTGTTTGTGGCATAGGTTTCCTTGGCGGTCCCTGCAGGGATGGAGGAATCCCCTGCCATAGCTGTCACAGCTGTGGCAGAGGTCCGCGATGTATTCCCTATGTTTTCAATGGGGCCGGTGCTGCTGCGGACCCTATGGAAAACACTGAGCGATATCGCAGATTTGTCTTCTCTGCGTTGCGAGCCTTGAGAGTATGAAACCATTGGTTTAATCATCGCTCTCGCATCGCAAGAAAAGCTATGGCTCGTGGGTAGGACCTTCAGGATGATACATTGTTTGCTGACTTTGCTTTATGGCTCCTGCAGTGATCGGCGGGGGACCACTAAATGATTCCTACCGCCTCAAGCAGTTCCACTTTCACTGGGGAAGCCAGCATGACAAAGGATCAGAGCACACTGTGGACGGAAGGTCGTACCCCTGTGAGGTAAGTCGGATGGGAATGGGCGCATTAAATACCTGCTACATATCGGGCCCCAATGGCACAACATGTCCCAATGCCACAGGCCACAGGCCACAGGTCACAGGTCACAGGCCACAGGCCACAGGTCACAGGTCACAGGCCACAGGTCACAGGTCACAGGCCACAGGTCTCAAGCACTTTAACGTTATCTGCTGAACTTCCTAACTTTCTACAATTGCCCCCACAGCTCCACTTGGTTCATTGGAATGCGAAATCTTACCCTACCTTTGGTGAGGCGGCGACGGCCTCGGATGGGCTGGTGGTCATCGGCGTCTTCTTGGAAGTCGGTATCTGATGCTCCATATAAAGACATTTTGCACTTGCAGACAATGTGCTGAGGGTGGACAGAATATCCAGAGTATAAGACAAGACTGAGCAGTGAGAGGAAACGTCCTCCAAAGTGCAGATTAACAGATAGCACTGACTGCACAAGGTCAGAAGGGTGGTAGAAATACTGGAAAGGCAGTGGAGGGCTGGAAACCACCCATGGAGAGGGCGAGCCACAAGCCATGAAGTCCTAGTCAATATATAGAAATGAGCTGATGCATGTTGAATGTTATGTCCTATCTGGGTCCCCTCCCCAAATGTTGGGGAACTACAACTCTCAGCATGTCCTATCCAGGTCTCCTCCTCAAATGTTGGGGAACTACAACTCTCAGCATGTCCTATCCAAGTCCCTCCCCAACTGTTGGGGAACTACAACTCTCAGCATGTCCTATCCGAGCCCCTCCCCAACTGTTGGGGAACTACAACTCTCAGCATGTCCTGTCTGAGCCCCTCCCCAACTGTTGGGTAACTACAACTCTCAGCATGTCCTATCTGAGTCCCTCCCCAACTGTTGGGGAACTACAACTCTCAGCATGTCCTGACAGCTGGCGGCCACAGATTGCAGCTTATTAGTATATTTGTGTATATTATAAGGAGTCTTTTGTGTTGTTTTCAGAGCGGGGGGAAGCATCCGGCACTCGACCGGTTAACAGACGCATTGTACATGGTCCGATTCAGAGTAAGTAAATCTTCAAGTGACACTTGGGGGCCGATCTTCCTTCTTGCTACCTTCTATCTGCAGTGAATGTCTTCAGGCAGAAACCTCGCCGCGTTCTGCGCTTTTCCTTGCGGATTTTGGTGCTGGAGAAATGGGAAAATCTGCAGCAAACAGTAAAATGGGACTTCTGGATGCGGAATCCCCTTGAATGAGACATCGGGGCCCCGGCGGCAGCCGTGCAGTCTGGGGCAGAAACTGTCATTACAAATGCAGATTGGTGTCACATATTTCCACAGCGCCCCCCAACAGTTACAGTACCCCAAAAAGAATCACAGCCACAAGCCCCCCCAACAGTTACAGTACCCCAAAAAGAATCACAGCCACAGCGCCCCCCCAACAGTTACAGTACCCCAAAAAGAATCACAGCCACAGCGCCCCACAATAGTTACAGTACCCCAAAAAGAATCACAGCCACAGCCCCCCCACAACAGTTACAGTACCCCAATAAGAATCACAGCCACAGCGCCCCCCAACAGTTACAGTACCCCAATACGAATCACACCCACAGCGCCCCCACAACAGTTACAGTACCCCAATATGAATTACAGCCACAGCGCCCCCACAAGAGTTACAGTACCTTAATACGAATTACAGCCACAGCGCCCCCACAAGAGTTACAGTACCCCAAAAAGAATCACAGCCACAGCGCCCCCCCAACAGTTACAGTACCCCAATATGAATTACAGCCACAGCGCCCCCACAAGAGTTACAGTACCCCAATAAGAATCACAGCCACAGCGCCCCCCCCCCAACAGTTACAGTACCCCAATACGAATCACACCCACAGCGCCCCCACAACAGTTACAGTACCCCAATACGAATCACACCCACAGCGCCCCACAATAGTTACAGTACCCCAAAAAGAATCACAGCCACAGCCCCCCCACAACAGTTACAGTACCCCAATAAGAATCACAGCCACAGCGCCCCCACAACAGTTACAGTACCCCAATATGAATTACAGCCACAGCGCCCCCACAAGAGTTACAGTACCTTAATACGAATTACAGCCACAGCGCCCCCACAAGAGTTACAGTACCCCAAAAAGAATCACAGCCACAGCGCCCCCCCAACAGTTACAGTACCCCAATATGAATTACAGCCACAGCGCCCCCACAAGAGTTACAGTACCCCAATAAGAATCACAGCCACAGCGCCCCCCCCCCAACAGTTACAGTACCCCAATACGAATCACACCCACAGCGCCCCCACAACAGTTACAGTACCCCAATACGAATCACACCCACAGCGCCCCACAATAGTTACAGTACCCCAAAAGAATCACAGCCACAGCGCCCCCACAACAGTTACAGTACGCCAAAAGAATCACAGCCACAGCGCCCCCCACAACAGTTACAGTACCCCAATAAGAATCACAGCCACAGCGCCCCCACAACAGTTACAGTACCCCAATATGAATCACAGCCACAGCGCCCCCACAACAGTGACAGTCATAGTGCCACCATAACAGCCGCCATCATTTACAGATCCGTCGCAGAAGAGACTACTGGCTGCTCCTGTCTTTGCTGCTTTCCCCCACCTACCGTCAGGGAAGGTTGCCGCCTGAGGCTGCTGCTCTCCTCCCCTCGTGGACGTGCAGCCTTTGAATATAATATGCAGATACGGATCACACAATCCTATAAAGCCATTCTCCCAGGGAGTAACACAGAGGATAATATATGTATCAGGATGTGAACCCAGGAGCTCCAGGAGGCGGCTCTTCCTGCTGAGCTGTTCAGAGAGTTGGTTAGCTCCCCTGTATGACCTTGTCCATGTTTCCTCACTCTTGGCCCAAGTCCCTGTCTTGGCTCTACCCTGTTCCTGATTGACCCTTCCTCAGTGCAGGATTATTGTGCTCCCAGCCTTTAGTCAAGCTCTCCTGCCAACTGCTCCTCTCACCACAATTGCTGCTTCTGTGTACCGATCTCCGGCTTCTTCCTGACTACGCTACCGATCCGCATTGGTCATGACAAAGGGACTTCAACCCTGAGTCAGATCGTTATGTGTTCTGCACTAGTCTTCCTGTATGAAGGGCAGAGGACGTACATGTTGCATCCATTATAGTGAGCCGCCTTCACAACATCAGCGATTAGTCACATGACCTTACAGATGAATTAGTACACAATGTATCTTTCTGGATGGGGTGGAGATGATGAGGTTTCTTCTTCATCCTCTGAGCTTTGTCTTTCAGTTATTCACCACCTACATTTTACTCTCTTCAAGGGAACCACAGCGCAATTTAACAACTTCAACCCTAAATGCCTGCTGCCAGCGAGCCTAGAATACTGGACGTACCCCGGCTCTCTCACCACGCCCCCGCTCAACGAAAGTGTCACATGGATTGTCCTAAAAGAGCCTATAAAGGTTTCAGAGAAGCAGGTAAAGTTAGCTATTGGAAGCAAATTACAGGCATTCTCCTCTGCACACTCCAGCGCTCCCAGAGGGGAAAATGATTATTACACAGCGACCCTTCATATCAGTAGGTTGTATGTGTGATGCAGGATGGGTCCTCCAGAGCGCGGCGCTCTTTATACCGCTCACCACTCCGACGAAGAGATGAGCTTTCTGGGCCCCCTCCATTAATTCAGAATTCTCTAAGATGTAGGACAACAGGGTTTCTAAACTGAACAGGCCCTCTAAAGGGGTAGTCCCACAAAAATAATGTATCCCTTATCTACAGGATACGGATCCTGCAAGGAAGGCAGCAGTGATCACACACACCTCCATTCATTTCAATGTGGCCCCTACAGATAGACAAGTTCAAGCGCTGCCACCGCTGCTTCCGGACCCCTATTCTCTGGGTTGGTGGGGGTCCCAGAGGTCGAAACCTCCTCCAATCGGCAAGTTATCTCCTGTCCTGTGGATAGGGATTTACTTGTTTCAGTGGACAACTCCATTAAGGAACAAACACTATGGAGGAAAAGTTTATTATAAAATCAAACATCCTATGTGGTCCCTTGGCAGCCACACCAACACCCTCAGAGGCATGCGAGGCCAGCAAAGCATCATGGGCATGGGTCTATGAAGAAAGCAGTTGGGGAAATCTAAAGCTAAAGATCTTAGATTTCTTCATGGATGATAGCTTCCCCAAGTAGGGATTTTACCGCAGTCCCCCAGGCTTTCCCAGGCCTCATATGGTGAGCTGTGATGGCCTCAGGTACAGAAATTGGGGGTGGATTGAGGCCACAGAGACCTCTTTCTCTGAAGTAGGAACAGTGACATCACTTAAAGGGATATTCCAGTAGTGAGACCAATTGTCCAAACTCCCTGTAATGGCTGTTGTTGTTAGAAAGCCATCCAGATCTTGTAAACAAGCCCCAGACCAAGATGTGCCTTATCTGGCCCGTGTGACCCTTCCTTACAGCATGGAATCAATATGGTATATTCATTGCTGCCAGGACCAGTGTAAACTACAATACCCACAATCCTCTGCAATCCACCAGAAGCCGGCGCTCTCCTTGTCTTTTAGTCTTCAATGCTGTATGAGTGGGAATGAGTAGTTCCAGCCTGTGAAAAGGGGGTCTCAGGAAGCCGTCGGGTCCAGTAGTGCCCGAACAAAAGATGAATTCCGGCACTTCCAGAAAGTCCAGCATGCTTGATCAGAGAAGCGATACAACGCTTAGAGAACAACTGACTTCTACATTCTTTATAAAGCAAACTAAACCAATCCCAGGACAGACAGGGTGTATTTAGGTGTTTAGCACCAATTTTAACCCCTTACGTTGATGATACTTCTTGCCAAAGTATTCATAACTAGTGGCGTCCATGAATCGGGATGGAAGATTCCAACTCCTCTTAAACTCAGTGGGAGTACAAATCTGGTTCGCTAATTTGCACTCATAGAATCCTAGAATGGTAGAGTTGGAAGGTTCCTCCGGAGCATCGGGTCCTCTGGGGTCATGGGGACCAACCCCCTTCCCAATGCAGGATCACTGAATCATCCCAGACAGATATTTGCCCAGCCTTTGTTTGAGCACGTCTATTGAAGGAGAGCTCCCCACCTCCCTCCAGAAGGTCCTCAATGCAGTGAAAGCCCGCAAATTGCATGGGAATATAGCCACACATCTGGGGAACACCGTGCGCCACCCAAAAATTAGTCAAAATAGTGTACAGTGATGTAGGGGGTCAGTCGCAGAACAGGGGTGTCCCTGAAAACAAAAGAAGACCCACATAGGGTCTCCTAGATCCAAAAGTACATCCAGGAAGACATCAGCTTGGCTGCTTGTTATAAAAGTAATATCATAACAAGAAGACAACACTCAAACACGGACCTTCTCCAAGGAAAAGCTGTAGAGCTACAGATGTCTCTTGTGCCTTAGAAAATTTTTGTTTTGGGAGAGGGAGGAGGAAACATGGTTGAAGCAGGAAGACAGCAGCAGCACCACCACCAGCACAACCAGCAGAGACAGCAGCAGCAGTACCACCAGCACAAACAGCAGTGACAGCACCAGCACCACCACCAGCACAACCACCAGCACAACCAGCAGTGACAGCAGCAGCACAACCAGCAGTGACAGCAGCAGCACCACCACCAGCACAACCAGCAGTGACAGCAGCAGCAGTACTACCAGCAGTGACAGCACCTTAAGGGCAGAGTGCACTCCTCGAAAAACATGAAAGCTGTAGTTACATATTTTCATTTTGACATATTTTTCATTTGGAGGTGGTGGTGGGAGGGGGGAGTCGGAGAATAGCAGTGCAGTGGCCAGGGTCAGACGTTCGATGGGGAAGACAGCGGGGAACACGATAGTGGGTCACGATGGCTCTACTGCCTCCTCTCATCACATCCCAAAACGTGGTCTGGCCCGGCAGCGTGCGAGGCTAGAAGTTAGCAGCCATGCTAACGGAGAAATAATAATGTATCTGTTCACATGACGCCAGTGCCCCTTTCCAGAAATGAGTCCTCAAAACCAAATAAAGAGGCCACAGTCAAAGTGTAGGTTTGAACCGGAGGCACACGTTTTTTTACTCGGCGACCTTGATTTTCCAAGTACGACACTGTAGCCATCTCGGGTACAATATTACTGACACCTTTTTCCTTCACAATCCTTCTGACACCCTTGCGTTAGACAAACACTCTTTTCCCAAGATCCAGTCGTCATCAGTCTCAGTTATCTGATGTAAGGTTCTGGGAAGGGCGACTCTGATATGTGGAGACAAACACAAGCAGTCCTTTCTTACTCTTCATGCCCTTTCCTCGCTGACCTAGCGACATTCATAGGACAAACACTCACGGCAGACATGTCCTCCGACTTGCAGTAGCAGAGCCGGTCCTGTCCCTCTACTCTGTAGGCAAGCAGGGGAGTGTGCAGGATTGTCCGCCGACTCCTACTCCAGGATCTGAATCCCGCTTCAGGTCCCCAGAGGGGTGACATCTTGTAGCTTAATGAGATGTGTCCGGGCTTAGCCCAGGCGGAAGAGTCAGAGCCTCAGCCTTCTGCTCACTCGTCCTCCTCCTCCAATTACATCTTTTCTCTCTAACTCTGCCCCAACCGCTCTACCAATCACATCACACAAAGCAGGTCAGGGAGACCAACACATGGACACCACCAAGATTAGTGACCCCAACCACACGAAAACACAAAGGCAAATCCATATGGTGGAGCAGCACAGAGCGAGAGGGTCCCTAACTCTGCGCCACTACAGCAGCAGCACCATGAGGGCACAGTGTGGCGTTAGATACAAATCTATGCTCAGTCATATGTGGGTAAAAACTGCCAGCGTGCCAAATAATCAGTGGACACACAGATGTGAAGGCAGCCCTAACAGATCCTCTCCTTGAGTCATTATTACATAAAATCACGGAGCTGCATTGGAACATCTTGAGGCGGCCATAGACGCGGAGCTGTTGCCCTCACCAGACGCGAGTGCCAGCTTGTAGGGTCCTGCTGCTTCGGCGTCGCGGCGCCGATCATTAGACACTCGGCTCCATGTAGGAGCTGCTGTAGATTTCAGGTGAAGAAAAGTGTTCTTGTAAGGTTTCTACAGTATCTTACAGTTGTTGTCTGTCCCTAGATGGAGCGATTCAGGAAAACCCTCCTTTTTAATGGGGAAGAGGAGGAAGAGAGGATCCACATGGGGAACAATTTCCGCCCCCCTCAGCCTCTGAATGGAAGAAAAGTGCAGGCTTCCTTCAAATGTTGATGGCAGCGAACATGGAGGACTTTGGTCTTTGCTGTTGGCTGAGCTCCTGAGGGCCACACTCCGCCTCATGTCCTTCTAGTAATCTGAATTCTTGCCCTTCCCCTTGGATTTGATTGGTTTTCATCTACCTTCTGTAAGACTTTCACCCATTAGAGGATCTTATATATCCAACATTACTATTATGTTACACATGAGATGATCCTATATTCTACTCCCGTGCTGCAGTCACAATGCTACAGCTTCAAAGCTAAAATCTCTCAGCATTCCCTGCTCGTTCAGTGGCTGCACAGATTTGCGTTACACGAGCTCAGTGAAGCCGTTGTCTGTGATAATAGGGGTAACTTGTTCTTGTAATACAACCCCTTTAAAGCCCAATTGGGCAAGAGCAGTCGCCTGCACACTCCGGCCTGATCATTAGGCCACGGGAAGTGCCACCGGATCATCCAATCAATGTGCAAACACTCCTTCAATGGCCGTGTGAATAGCGGAAGAACGTCTGACGGTGATGATACTGCAGCGGGGGCCGACTATGATGTGTACGACTGGTCGTCCCGCATTGACTGGTGTAGAGGGAGGTTGATGAGCCACTTGTTATTGAGTCCTTCATAATCTAATCAGCCACACGCTTGATGCTGGTCTATCGTCTGTGTGATGGTGTAATGCCACAAACGGGGTCCCGGATGCATCCTGGATGTTCAGTCTATGCAGCGAATATCTGGGGGATTTGGCTTTTAGCACCAATAAGCAACGTTATAATGTAGTTTGTTTTATCTCATAATCTTTAATAAAATCTACTCATCTTTGGAAACGGGGAACATTTTGAGCCCCCAGCAAATAAGTGATGCTTTTACTAAACTGAGTGGGACCTTCATTCTATATACTCGATCACAACATGGAGGGTCTTATACGTCTCCTCACTCACCTTCTAGGCGTCTCCTTCAGTAGTGATGATCCCCACCGACCTACTCGATCACTCAGCAGTCATCCGATCGTCGGGTCTCAAGTGATTTCTGCCGCTGTGCATCATTGAGACTCTCCTGCACTATTGTCACTTCTGTGGGTTAATGTGAAGTGTCTGACAACATGAGAATCCATCAATAGCCAGAATGACATGAAAAGATGAACAAAGGTTTGGAGGTGTTGAGAGGAAGCCTGGATCATCGACACAACTAAGGTCGCTGGCACACAGGCATAAACACACTTGCACTTTTGTGCTGTGGATTTGCACGAGCGTGTGCATGGTTTACTGTGCTTTTTGTATTCCTATTCATTAAAATGACCAAGTAATATAATTAATTCAACATGTGCTCTCCCTCTACACAAATACACAGGAAAATAGAGCATGCTGCACATAAAATATGCTTATGTAAAAGCACCAATTGAACTCAATATGTTCTATTGACAGCAGATTGCCCTCAGAAATATGTTCATGTGACACAGGTGTCTGGACCAGTGGATGGAGGCACACAAGGTGACCGGGCTCAGGACGCCCCCTACAGACCACCAGTAGAGAGGAGCATCTGACCAGACTGTTAGGAGGTGTTGGGACCAGTGGATGAGGGCACACAAGGTGACCGGGCTCAAGACGTGCTCTACAGTAGAGAGGAGCATCTGATCAGACTGTTAGGAGGTGTTGGGACCAGTGGATGAGGGCACACAAGGTGACCGGGCTCAGGACACCCCCTACAGACCACCAGTAGAGAGGAGCATCTGACCAGACTGTTAGGAGGTGTTGGGACCAGTGGATGAGGGCACACAAGGTGACCGGGCTCAAGACGTGCTCTACAGACCACCAGTAGAGAGGAGCATCTGATCAGACTGTTAGGAGGTGTTGGGACCAGTGGATGAGGGCACACAAGGTGACCGGGCTCAGGACACCCCCTACAGACCACCAGTAGAGAGGAGCATCTGACCATACTGTTAGGAGGTGTTGGGACCAGTGGATGAGGGCACACAAGGTGACCGGGCTCAAGACGTGCTCTACAGACCACCAGTAGAGAGGAGCATCTGATCAGACTGTTAGGAGGTGTTGGGACCAGTGGATGAGGGCACACAAGGTGACCGGGCTCAAGACGTGCTCTACAGACCACCAGTAGAGAGGAGCATCTGATCAGACTGTTAGGAGGTGTTGGGACCAGTGGATGAGGGCACACAAGGTGACCGGGCTCAGGACACCCCCTACAGACCACCAGTAGAGAGGAGCATCTGACCATACTGTTAGGAGGTGTTGGGACCAGTGGATGAGGGCACACAAGGTGACCGGGCTCAAGACGTGCTCTACAGACCACCAGTAGAGAGGAGCATCTGATCAGACTGTTAGGAGGTGTTGGGACCAGTGAATGAGGGCACACAAGGTGACAGGGCTCAAGACGTGCTCTACAGACCACCAGTAGAGAGGAGCATCTGATCAGACTGTTAGGGGGTGTTGGGACCAGTGGATGAGGGCACACATGGTGACCGGGCTAGGGACCCCCCTACAAACCACCAGTATAGAGGAAGGTGTGGGCAGACTGTTAAGAGGTGTTGGGACAGGACCAGTGGATTGGGGCACACACAGTAACCGGGCTCAGGACGCCCCCTACAGACCACCTGTAGAGAGGAGTATCTGATCAGAGTGTTAGGAGGTGTTGGGGCCAGTGGATGTGTGAGGACACACAAGGTGACCAGGCTCAGGACGCCCCCTATAGACCACCAGTAGAGCGAAGTGTCTGACCAGACTCTTAGGAGGTGTTGGGACTAGTGAATGGAAGCACACAAGGTGAAAGGGCCTTAGGACGCCCCCTACAGACCACCAGTAGCGAGGAACGTGTTACCAGACTATTAGGAGGTGTTGGGACAGGACCAGTGGATTGGGGCACACAAGGTGGCCGGGCTCAGGATGCCTCCTCTAGACCACCAGTAAAGAGGAATGTCTGACCAGACTGTTAGGTGTTGGACCAGTGGATAGGAGAACACAAGGTGACCAGGCTCAGGACGCCCCCTACAGACCATCAGTAGAGAGGAGCGTCTGACCAGACTGTTAGGTGTCAGGACCAGTGGATGGAGGCACACAACGTGACCGGCCTCAGGACCCCCCTACAGACCACCAGTAGAGAGGAGCATCTGACCAGACTGTTAGGTGTCAGGACCAGTGGATGGAGGCACACAAGGTGACCGGGCTCAGGACGCCCCCTACAGACCACCAGTAGAGAGAATTGTCTGACCAGACTGTTAGGAGGTGTTGAGACCAGTGGATTGGGGCACACAAGGTGACTGGGCTCAGGACGCCCCCTACAGACCACCAGTAGTGAGAAGCATCTGACCAGACTGTTAGGAGGTGTTGAGACCAGTGGATGGGGCACACAAGGTGACCGGGCTCAGGATGCCCCCTACAGACAACCAGTAGAGAGGAGCGTCTGACCAGACTGTTAGGAGATGTCAGGACCAAGCACCAGCAGCTCCAACCGTTTTGTTCTCCACCATACAGAGATGGGGGGGGGGGGAGCGCTATTATTACACCCCTGTGTCTGTCGGAACCATTTCCAGGCGCCTCTCTGAAGGATATTTAGTCCCGCGGCCTCCATTACATGTATGGCCTCTGACACCAACCGTTGCCTCCATTTGCAGTGATGTCGTGAACAATGAAACTGGACTCTACGGAGCGGAACCGTGTTGTCTTCAGTGATGAATCCAGGTTTAGTTTGGGCGCTGACGACGTCCATGTTCGTGTCTGGAGACCTCGGGGTGAGAACCTCAATCCTGCCCTCTGCTGGTGTGTGTCAGGGACTGGGTCCGGTCAGAGAGTGATCCCTAGTCCTACCCGCAACCCCTGTCCCTACCTACTTGCCCCCCTGGGCTAACCCCCAGGGCGACAATTGGGCGACAGACCATACACTGGCTAGTGAAGCGGAGCACAGGGACAGGAACAGACAAAACCCTGAGACAAAACAAACACAGCGGAGAGTCAGACGGTCTGAGTCGGCAACAAGAGGCAAATTCCAAGACGCGAGTGCAGCTGAAAACAAACTAACATTGGCAACGTAGCAAGACACACAGGAGTTTAAAAGCTGTCAGAGCTCCCATCCCAGGAGCTGAATGGGGCAGGGAGCCTGACAGCCGCCGCATGATTACTGAGACGCTGCGGAACCCGTCCCCAGCTCTGCAGGACAGGTGGAGACTCGGGACACGCGCCTGGTTTCCATGGAGAGAGGGACGCGGCATGGGGCGGAACCCGTCGCATCCCTAGCAACCCAGTGGGGAGGACAAACACAGCGGCCAGGGGAGGTAGCCAGGATCGGGGCTCCCCTGCACCGCACAACAGCAGGCTGGTTAGCACAGCTGGCAGCATGGGCACGGAGACCCCGTGAACCGCCGGTTCTGACAGTGCGATGGTCTGTCCTCCCTAGTGGTGGTACGAGTGACAATGACAGCTCAGCGATGTGTTCAGGACATCCTGCAGCCACATGTGTTCCTCTCATGGCGGCTTCCAAGAGGCAGCAGGATAATGCTTGGCGGCACACACACGGGGGTCACAGGAAGCCCCCACAACATTGTCACACTGCTGTAGCCAATTGCCAGATTTATTGCCACTAAAACATGTATGGGACCATTTGGAACGCCAACCTACATGCATGGAGTATGTACCATTTATAGCCCCCTCTGCTTCCTATCACTGACCAGCTATCTACCCATTTACCCATATTCCTGCACAGACCAAGCATTCTCATCTTATATACCAATATTTTATGCGGCACAGTATCAAACGCTCTGGAAAAGTCTCATTATTCAATATCAAGAAAGGAAGCTGAAGTGCTTTCAAAGGGCCTTTCTTTTAGTTCCTCACACCAATCACTTGAATCAATATTTACGCAAATTGACCCTTAGTCGCCACTTTAACACAGAGAAATTGAATCCTGTTTCATCAAAGGAAGATCACCTTGAAGAGTTTTCTTTAACAAGTATTTTATTAACATTTTGATATTAATATTGTTTAAAAATACAGTAAATGCAATTTGATTGTCTCAGATTGACATAGTTATTGAACGGAGCGCACCATGATACGTATGAGCAGAGAACATACTGCCATAACACCGGGGAAGAGAGAAGGACGCAGAATACATCTAGAATCGAAATCATTACATTCTGGCTGTCAGTTTCTATCGCAAAAGTTTTTAACAAATTGTTCTCATAGATATTATTTCACTAAACTCGGTAGAAACAGTTGTGGTTCAAAGATTACCCTCTGCGCTCCATGCTCTGCGGGATGCCAACCGAGAGTTAGTGCATTCCTTTGGGTCTTACTATATTTGAGAGTAGAACAAAATTGGGGTAGGGAGAACAAGAAAACAGGGGCGACAACAACTAGTCCCCCTTAACAGCCTGCGATGTGAGCTGAGATCTGGCATTGTGTGTGTCGGGGGTGGGGTGCGTCCGGCCTCACCAGTCATTTAATTCAATTAAGTAAGATAGGATTATAATCCGTGGATTCTAAATGGCAACCCATCATCACAAATCTAAAACCACACAGCAAGTCTTACCCCTTAGAAAGCGAAGGCAACTACATAGAGACATTCTACCAACATGTTCTAAAAGATCTATGGATAATGTGCCAGACAAACAATAAAGCTCATCATAAACTTACAAAAGAACAAATGTTACAAAAAACAACGAGATGACTATAAAAAGAGTGGACAAAGGAGGAGGAATTGTCATAATAGATGCAACTCAGTATTTTACCAAAACCCACAGGATCTTGGGAGATTCAAAATACTATGGGAAATTAAGAAGCGATCCTACAACTCAATGGCCACATCAATGTATATTTGGATTAATGAAGCCTACTCCAACAACTGTCTCTCAAAACGAGAAAAACTATATTTGTATGAAAAATCCAGAACTCCCATGCTTTTATCAACTCTCGAAAATTCACAAAAATCTGCAGGAACCCCCTGGAAGCCCAAAAGTAGCGGGGATAGGCTCACTAACCCCTATCAGACCACATAGATAAGCATCTACAAAACACTTACTGAAACTATTAGAAGGAGTGACCAATACACATGGTGTACATTGGATGTGAGCGCCCTATATTACAATATTGCACATGACCTGGGAATAGAGGCGGTCAAATATTTCGTAGACACTGACTCGGCTATGCCAGCCTGCCTGAGAGACTTCATCCTGCAATCTATAAGATTCATCTTGACAAATAATTTTTTTATTTTTGAGGATGAATTTTATATCCAAAAGAATGGGACCGCTATGGGCACCAAACTCGCGCCTTCATATGCGAACCTATTCATGGGTTATTTTGAAAAAGAACATTTTTTAGACAAGAGGATAATATTTTTTTAAACAATTCATTGATGAAAGTTTAATAATCTGGGATGGGAAAAGACAGGATTTGATAGATTTTATTGCCAACCTAAACAAAAACAAGTGAAATTTGGAATTTGCAGAAAATTTGCATAAAGATAAAGCCATATTTTTAGACTTAGAAATACGTATAAAAGACGGGAAAATAACAACATAGACCCACTTTAAACCAACTGACGCCTATAGCTACCTCAACTTTGGAAGTTGCCACTCAAAAAACTAGAAATTAAATATCCCACAAGGTCAATTTACTGTTCAAACATGTCAAAAATGAAGGATATACAATAGCCTAAAACGAGCACAGTGACATAATCTGACATGTTAGGATTTTATCAAGACCGTTAGCATGAGAATCATATTGAAAAAATTCTTAATGTAAATCCTTTTGCTAGAACTAAACAAACATTAAGTATCTATGAGTATAGAACGGGAAGGAGAACAATGGGTGGGGGGGGGAATGGGAAAGGGGATAAGATGGGAAAGGTAACAGAAGAAGGGGAAGGAGGTTGGGATAAAGGTGTCAGGAAAAGACTTAGGGGATCCAGTTCAATGCCCACTTAAAGGGGTTGTCCCGCGCCGAAACGGTTTTTTTTTTTTTCAATAGGCCCCCCGTTCGGCGCGAGACAAACCCAATGCATGTGTTAAAAAAAACAAAACGTTTAGTACTTACCCGAATCCCCGCGCTGCGGCGACTTCTTCCTTACCTTACTAAGATGGCCGCCGGGATCTTCACCCACGATGCACCGAGGGTCTTCTCCCATGGTGCACCGTGGGCTCTGTGTGGTCCATTGCCGATTCCAGCCTCCTGATTGGCTGGAATCGGCACACGTGACGGGGCGGAGCTACGAGGACCAGCTCTCCGGCACGAGCGGCCCCATTCACCAGGGAGAAGACGGGACTGCGCAAGCGCGTCTAATCGGGCGATTAGACGCTGAAATTAGACGGCACCATGGAGACGGGGACGCTAGCAACGGAACAGGTAAGTGAATAACTTCTGTATGGCTCATAATTAATGCACGATGTACATTACAAAGTGCATTAATATGGCCATACAGAAGTGTATAACCCCACTTGCTTTCGCGGGACAACCCCTTTAAGTAATTTCTATGTCTAAGACGAGCCTTAAGAGCTTTGAGACTATTTGGTAGATGTCAATAAGCCTTATGATCAATCAGCTTTGTCACCTACATAACACTAATCTTTGTACCAAGTAACTTGGTATATGCCTTCTTCTTTCTGTATAAGAGTTGGTAATGTTGATAATAAAGTAGAATTCATTGAGTTCTCATGGAGAAGTGTCCTGACATAACATGGAGTGATTTCATGCTATTGATAGATAATTGCTAGCAAATCTTCTCATCACGGGCTTCCATATCTACCAATTTGGCACCTGGCAACGAGGTCATCAGATCGGTACCGGTGTGTTCCGATAACATGGCCTTCATGTCTTCTTGTAGCGACAGTGCGTATTCTCAGAGCATTTCATGTGATTTCTGTCTCCTGTTAAAGAAGTGTTGTTTTTCCCCCGGATGCGGTACTGGTCTCAAAGATGTTCTGCAATCTCTCAAAGATCAGATCCATCCTTGCCCCCAAAACTTGTCCAATCACCATCTTTTTTTTTAATTTTCCACCTGATCCATCTTGTATTAACATATACAAACTTCCAATCACCCTTTAAGAAGCCGCACATCCTCCATATATAAAACCGCCCCCCTTTTTACTGGGAGAGACCAATTCACCTGCTGGTAATGCTCCAAACAACCCAAAGAAAAGCAACTTTGAATAATGCTTCTTCAAAAACGTCTTTGCAAATTTTTTTTTTTTTAAATACGCACCCACCATTCCAATAATTTAAACGACACATGCCTCCTCTCTACTTTCCTTTTTTGAAACCCTTGAGGGCCTAGCCTCCTAAATCGAACACCAAGGTCGCCATAAAGCGATTACCCTTAGCTACAGACCAGCCCTCCTTAGATGCATTCCTCACCAGTATAATAAGGCTCCTTCTCTGTCATCGTCCATTTGTATGTCACCCAATGACACTCCCCAATTCTCCCATTCCTGCCCCGCTACCACATATGCTGACCATTGTCAAGGATGCCCTGAACAGGCTATCTGCTGCTCCTCAACTAATTCCCAGAGCCAGGACAGGCACATCCTCTCTTCTTCTTCTTCTGAACCCAAAATTAAAAAAACGCTCTCAGTGAACCAAGATAGAGCATTAGCAATTAACTTTTTAACACTCGGTACTTGTACCGCCGCAATCCACATGTTTAGTGACAAGGCTTGTAAAACCATATAATACCACAAACTCATTACTGGAAGGGACGATGCCATTAAACTGTTAATCGCTTGCTCCTAGATTGATGCAATTAAACCTGACCTTGTTCCTCAAACACTCATCCCATCGCGTCACAGCAACAATGATCGGAAAAGCACGAGCACCCCCAAGTTCCTGACCAATCCTGACTCCATCCATTCAATAGGTCCACTGCCCACCACACTATCATTTTTTGAAATAAACCCCCGGACCCCGTCCAACCAGCCGCATCTGTAAACAATTCCCAGTCAAGTTCTCCGTTGACTCCACCCCACATCATCAATTTTTCCTTATAGCATTGCAAAAAGTACATCAACGCCCTCAAGTGTCCTTGTGATTTTTATCCAGGAGAATGAAATTATGTGGGTTTTACTTCTGCCAGCACGGACGCCAATCTCGTGCAACCCATCCCGTGGGCATTACCCAACAAGTGAAATTGAGCTTACCCAGTAGCGATCACAGGTTCCTCAGTGTGCCCCACCTGCACCTCAGCTCCCTTAATTCATCGGCGTACTAAGCCCTGCCCACTTTTTTGAGCAGGGTCTAGGTCGGAGCACAAGACCCGACCATCTCACAGGATTCCTCCCAGGCCTAGTCTCACCTCTGGCAGATGGACCAGCAGAAGACTGACCTGGAGGGTCCACGGACGGGCTCCCTAGACAGCGGCAGGCCCTCGGGATGAAGTCGGGGCTTAAGGGCGCCCACACATGTGCTCTCCTCTCCCTTCTCTCACGGGTATCGGCGTCTCCCGGGCTGTCCCTGGTGCTGACAAGGTCTCTCACACAGTCCTCTGGAGCCAGGCTTCCCCGCAGACCGACACAGTGGCCTAGAACTCTTCCATCAGATGATTGATCTCCATGGGTAAGTAGCATTTTGTTCACCTTCCCGATCTTCCTTCTTCTTCTCCTTCTGACATAGCCCTCTGTTCTTCTGCTCCTCTTATCCTCCCTTTTCGGCTTTACCATTAACCCCTTCTCTTGCAGTTTCCTGTTAACCCTGTCATGTCAGGCCAATGTTATAGCCCTCACATTATCACTCTGCGTCTCATCTGACATTTCATTTTCTTCTGTGAATACACTGGAGAAAGACTATTTCATAGATTTGTTTTCTCCTCATCGCCCTCTACAATTTCCCCTACATTATTAAAGGGCCAGCACTTTCAGTATTAATCTGTTTATTTTTACATAGTTGAACAGTTTTGGGTTAGTTTTACTCTTTGGCAATAAGTCTCTCCATCTCTGCTGCTTTTATCTGATTTTTGACTAATTATTTTTTTCCTTCCAGGTTTTTAGTGCTTCTTTGCCGCCTTCTGGTTTTAGTCGTTTAAACACTTTCTTTTTGCTGTTTATTCCCCCCTTCACATCTTTATTGAGCCACATTGGTTTTCTCCTATTACTAACCCTTTTATTCCTGTAAGGTATTAGCTTCCCATTTATCGGCCGTACTCTTATTTCTGAGGACATTGTCCCAGTCAGTAAGGTTAAAACTCTCTTGAAGGACAAGTTGAAATTTATTAAATATATATATACTCATTCTAGGGGGCGAAGGTACTAACAATGAGTGTATACTGCCCCTTTATTAGGTCCCTGGTCCTTTATCAAAGCCCGGCCCTCTCATAATTGGCGCTCCCCTGTACGGTAATTCGCCCCGTGACCCCGGCGTGCGGCATAAAATCACGTGACAGGTTTTCCGTGGATCAGTTTCAGTGTGACTCCACATTGGATGGAAAGATCCAGCGATCGGTGCGACTTCCAACGAGGCCGGTCATCGGTGCTAGACTAGCCGGGGTCTCACCGCCAACCGCGGCGGGTTTTCTCATGTAATGGTTTGGGGAGTATACAGAGAATGGCGCAATCAAGGAAAACATCCAGTGGAAGGGGATCCTGTGGACGGAAACAACTCATCAGTGAAAGGGGTCGGAGGAGGATGTCAGGAATCGTTCTGACCAACAGACTGCACAGTCAGCTGAATACAACGCTGGAGCTCCAACTAACATGTCCGAACCCACAACTCGCCGTTCCTCCGCACGGATGGTATAACAGCGGGCGACCAGTTCAGGCGCCATTGTGTCTAAGAGAAACAGAAAGACTCCAGCGGGCAAAAGAGCGCAAAACTTGTATCACTGAGGAGCGGGAAAACATCTCCTGGTCAGATGGGTGCAGATTTATGTGGTGATGGGAGGTCAGAATTGGGCACAAGCAGCATGAATCGCTGACCCCTTCCTGTCAGCCAGTCAGAACATGTCAGCACCACTACCTAATCTGCAGGAACTACAAGACGCTTCCTGTCCGCAGGGGTCGGTATTCCTGCAGCAAGATTTTAGCACTGAGTGGAATCTACACCGCGACGAATTACTGCAGATCTGAAGGACGAAGGAGTCCAAGGCTGGTAGATGAGGGCTCTGATTATGCATGCGTTCAGTAAACACAGCTACAATTCCTGATGTGATCGTATATAATCATTATGACATTTAATGCGGCTTTTAAAAGGTTTTACAGATATTTTCTGGAGAGTAAATATGGAACTAAGTGACTTTATGGCGCGGACACTGTTTATCATTAACTCCTTGCAGAGTTTCCCATAATTATATGAATAGATAAGAGCAGCAAATCCTGAGAGCAAAAGCTGGAGGGGCAGCAGAACTCCACAGCCTGAGGGGGGCAAAATCAGTGCCTGGAAGCCCCATAGGCCCATAATCATACATAACGCTCACAGACAGTATCCCACAATATAGGCTTAGATACACCAGCTCAGCCGACGGTATCACACATGACAGCTGTAGACTGAAGTGCTCGCAATTCTTGTGCTGGTTCATTTCATTCCTTCAGCTGAAAAGTTCAGTAATTTCAGCTAATTGTCCTTCTGTGAGTCCGTAACAGGATCTGGGCTGTTGGGTTTCATTCGGGGCCTTCTCGCTCCTGGGCTTCCGGGCTGTGAAAACGGAGCCGAGTATTCAATCCACGGTGTATCTCACACTCCGCGTGCCGTTACTGCAGAGCCAGGAAGTGTTAACAGAGGAACGGCTCAGATCTCAGGATCAGATCAGGACTCCCTGGAGGGTGCGAGCTCCATCCTCTCGGTATATGGCATCTTGAGGAACCTAGAAATGGACTGGTTTACTTGTGCATGGCGGCATAGTGTGCAGCATTAGGTGCCCATACACCCTTAATCATTCCTCCAACTCCTCCATACAAATGAATGGTCAGCGTGTCCCAGTGGTCCCGTGTTTCACATGAGGACAGTGGAGAGAACAGCAGCCAGAAGCTCCGGTGGCCCATTACCTCCGGGGAACACAAAAGGCGCAGGCGTTGAAATTCCAAGTGCCTGATCCTTCATTCCTCCGACCAGAGGCATAACTTGAAGCTCCTGGGCCCCAATGTAAAACCTGTAACAGGGCCCTCAACTGTAATGCTTAATTTGTAGTACTGGGCTCCCTATATGGAGAAGAGAGGCCTCATCTCCATGAATCCCAACCATCCTGGATTCAGTGGGACAGTTCAGGATTTCAGGCAGGGTCCCACCGTCTCAGGAAGCATGTCATGTCCCAATATCCACTGGATCTGTGTCTTCAGGATGCAGGTGAATAGTCAGTGAACACTGGGGGTCTCAGGATGGAGAAGTCAGCCCCAAGCATCTTGCCTCCACAGCCGCCCTCAAGATGTCATCAGCCCCAAGCAGCTTGTCTAACAAGCATTTACAGTAAGGCAGGTACAATTCTCTTAAGTGCAAGTAGACTAGAGCTCAGAGAGGATACATAGGATCAACGCGGTCCTACAGTCCACGTTATCTCTACGGCACTGCTCCTGGACTAGGAGCACTCCAGAGGAGGAAGGGGGTAGGGGGTTGCTCTACAAACACTCCAGGAGACAATTATTTACATGAAGGCTTAAACAATATCACCCGCACGGCAGGCGCGTGGGTGTGACTCACTAGAGTACCTCTGTGCGGTGATCCTGACTCTGGACGGCCGCACAGGAAAAACTGGTAGTGTGAATTGGTACCTCATAAAATCATAGAATGGTAGAGTTGGAAGGGACCTCCAGGGACATCGGGTACAACCCCATGCTCAGTGCAGGAATTACTAAATCATCCCAGACAGATATTTGTCCAGCCTTTGTTTGAACACTTCCATTGAAGGAGAACTCACCACCTCCCATAGTAACCTGTTCCACTCATTGATCACCCTCACTGGCAAAAAGTTTTTTCTAATATCTATAGAATAAAAAATTCTGGACTCTCGAATTTACAGAGGTAGATTGCAATACCTGGTACAATGGAAGGGGTATGGTCCAGAGGAAATTTCATGGGAACCATACCAGAATGTGCATGCACTAAGACTCTCTAGGTAGTTTCACAGCAGGTACCACCTAAGCCAGCCCCTGTGACATCCAGAGGACATCCTGGAAGAGGGGGCTACTACCAGGATTTGAACCGGGGAACCTCTTGTTCTACAAGCACTGACCCTTCTTATTGAGCTATACACTTTCTCTGCATAACTCTCAAAAGGCTTCAAGGCAGGGTTACGATAAGCCCTAGGTAGGTTTTTTGCCTTAGATCGCACAACAAGCAACATTGCCCTAGAAAGTATGACTCTGGTGGGACTCGAACCAACAACCTTTGAATTACTTTCACTCTCAGCGCCACAGAGCCACTAGAATTAGTCACTTTCAACATTTTATAGTGGTCTTGTTATTTGTATAGCACCAACATATTCTGCAGCGCTTTCAGGTAATTTATTAACCCACAGCAAGCTCATTTTACTGAGCATGGAAGGATGGAAGGCTGAGTCAACCTTGAGCCAGCTACCTGAACCATGAGAGGATTGAACTCGTAACTTTCAGGTCGTGAGTAAGAGCTGTCTGCATTCTGTTGCCTTAACACTCTGTGCCACGCAAGGCCCAATTGTTATGGATTTTGTTTTAGGCCATCCAAGATGGCCAACACAATATTCAGACTACTTAATCCCCGCTGTTAGGAATGGAACCCAGGACATCCTGTGTTCCAGTCGGCAGCTCTTCCTGTAGAGCCATCCAGCCCCTTGATGGCTATACGATGGGTTCCTCTATAAAGAATTACTTGGGGATGCTCTCTTATGGTTTTTGGGACTCACTCTACTCACTTCGGGATATCTCTCCTCTTCCTCCATCTTCACCTAGATGGAAGCTGAAGGTGCTTCAATGTGGCTCTGTGTTAGCACTCTCTCTTCCCAGAAGATGGACTTGAACTTCTTTCCCACCCTTAATCACTCCTATTTATACCTTCACTCGTACCACATGACATGACAGACTGATACATTAACAGGCAGGCAATGATTTTATTAAAGTTAACCTCTCAAGCGCCGCAGCTGTGCAACGCACACAATGGATATGACAAGACAAGCTTTGCACAATGCGTCTACATAGGACAAACATGTATGACATTTACTGAGGGGTCCAGGATGGTGTTCTGGGCCACTACAATGGTCACCAACAGGCACTATTACTGTCAGGGGATCATTAGTGGGAACTATTACTGGAGCACGATTACTGTGAGTGGACACAAAGCGCGCAGCTTATCTTATATTTGCCAGGTTTGGACGACCGTAGTCTAAAGTTTGAGGGTCTTTACATCCAGCCTACAAGACAAGGGACGTGGTACTGGGTTCATGTATTAAGAAATCCGTTGAACCCAAAGCCCCTTCACAGAAGAACACCATTATGCATTAAAATGATTGATCATCCAACTGACAACAATGACAAAGCCATCAACTGCAACTTGCTGATGGTTTCCATGTAGCAAATTTGTTTCTTTTTGCGCCCCCGTTGGATGCTCATCATGGCTATGGCCACATATCATTCGTCTTCTAGCGCCTACACATCACAGCTGGACATCGGAAGGATTTAACCTGCAGCTTTTAGGTGTTCCCCGGCACATGAAGGGTTAATGCCTAGAGCGCGACCCGCAGCCTGCATGACAATGAGTAAGAGCACTCTGTATAAATATTGCAGCGGCTCATGTGGGACCTCGCTGCACCGGGGGTATCAGTGTCGCAGCGCCTCGCACTCATTCAAGGGTGACAATATACAAACATCCACATTCTTGCCGCCAGACCTCCGATCTCAGAAAGAAAGACTGAAATTAATTAGTTTATAGAACGCTTCCTTCTTGGGACAACCAATAGTTTAGATTTGGAGTTTTTCCAGATCACACTTGTTAACAGGAACGCCACGTCACCCCATCTCTTCAGTGTCCGGATTTCCCACATGAACAGTAAAGAACTGCTACCACTTGGAGTTATCTGCATATGGCTTCTAGTCAGGCCAGGGCCATTTCCAGATCGCCCTCTAGTAGTGATGTAACGTCCCGCAGCGACCAAGACACGAACCCCACGCTAAGAAGATGGCGGGGTAGAGATGGCACTTGCCACGGTGGCTCTACCAACTCCTCCCCTGAGGGATGTGCATAACCTCAGCCAAGGCACCGTTGTGACAGCTTTTGCCTGAATAAGTAGTGTGGTGGACCTGAAGAGTTTGTCACTCATGATGCCACCGCTGCTTACTCTGTTGGATATCCGACAAGCAAATAAGAAAGTCCGCACACAGTTGAATTAGAAACTTCACTCACTGGGAACGGGCAGTGACTGGAACTTTACTTATCCACTTGGAAACTTCACACACCAGTGCAGGAAGAACAGTTCAAAGAGGTCAAGAAGGAAAACACAGGATGACATCGGGCCTACAGTCTAAGTTATCTGTATGACTCCGCTCCTGGACACTCACACTCCAAGACACAGGATGACACTGGGTGTACAGTCCTAGTTATCTGTATGACTCCGCTCCTGGACACACACTCCAAGACACAGGATGACACTGGGTCTACAGTCCTAGTTATCTGTATGACTCCGCTCCTGGACACACACACTCCAGGACACAGGATGACTCCAGGCCTACAGTCCTAGTTATCTGTATGACTCCGCTCCTGGACACTCACACTCCAAGACACAGGATGACACTGGGTCTACAGTCCTAGTTATCTGTATGACTCCGCTCCTGGACACTCACACTCCAAGACACAGGATGACACTGGGTCTACAGTCCTAGTTATCTGTATGACTCCGCTCCTGGACACACACACACCGAAGGAGGACACAACACTCCGCAGACACTCACTTGCAGGTGGATACTTGGACACTGCACAGTGGCTCCTTCTATTACTCTCACTCAGGGTAGGGGTCCTAGAGTTGGAAAATCCCAGTACCTCTCCTCTTCTTCCATCACTTCATCACATGAGGGTTTAAGTAACCCCCTGTGGCCGGCACTCTCCCTACACACTCTACTGTTGAAGAAATGGAACTTAAAAAAGACAAACCACACCTTTTGGCTTGCACTCCTATTTATGTCTTCCCCATGTGACATGACAATTGGTTACAATTTTCAGACATATCCCAGCCATTCACAGACATTAACCTCTTGCATGCTGCAACGGTGCAATACACAACTAAAGACAAGACGCTTTGTACAGAGCATCCACACTGAAGACATGACATGTATGACAATTATGGAGGGAAGAAAATGAAAGTCCAGCAGCAATCCAGGAAGAGAGAATTTTCGCTTAATCCAGCATTATATTTACTGATCCCAGGACATAGGTTACAAAAGCAGCAATGTTTCAATCCACAAACTTGGATCTTTCTCAAGTTATGGAGGGGCTAGATATATAGACTTCGGACCACTACAGTGGGATAAGGCAGTTGAGGTTTATACTAGTGTGCTGAAGTATTAGGACGCACAGAAGAGGATGAAATCAGATGCTCCCCTTCGGCCTCCATGACTGCAGTCCCCTCCGCAGCCGCTTCCCACTAGATCCCCATAGATGTGTGGAGCGATTGGCCGCCACTCCTGGAGGAGCTTCAGATAATGATACGGGATGATAGGTGTGTTGGGCGCACGGATACTGCATTCTAGTTCGTTCCACTCAATGGGATTAAGATCCGGACTTCGGGTCGGCCAGTGAAGTCTGCAGACGTTCTGCCCCTCCACACTGCCTGCCGGATGACGTGGCGCTGGTCATGTTCGTGGAGACACGGAGTGGTACCAGAGTATTACCACAGGGGAGGTGATGCCACATTGTCCCGAATGTCTCTGTGCCCATTGGTGTTGAGGGTGATCTTCACTATAACCAATGGTCCCAGTTCTTCCAGCAGAAATACCCCACATTGCACATACCCTTCGCTTGATGGCACAGGATTGCTGGGGGTCCCAATACTTTTGCCAACATAGTGTATCTGTCTTCTATATTATGGGCTTCATTTTTCCTGTTTTACTTATTTTTGTCTCATCTTATAGGTTTTTGTCGGTGGCACCTTATCATTTCTGACTGGTTATATAAATCTTTTTGATATTCTTGTTTTTGTCTTTATTGCTACGTAAATCTTTCTAATAAAGTTTGTGTTACGTCTGTCAGCACTTGGTTAAATATTTGCCAGCACACCTAGTGTCTGTAGGTTCTATCCTGACTTGCCAGGGTTAACAGCTCCTGTGCCTTCTAGTCTAGGTTAATTATCCTGCTAGTGTCTGTGAGGTGTGGCTGGTGATTGACTTGCCTGGCAGCCAACCAGCTTCTCCCGCCTCTCTATAAGATCCAGCTTTTGGTGCCTGGGAGTGGCCGATTATTCCCCAGTGATCCCCGAGCAGTCCTGCTGGTCAGACCTGCTGAGTGCTGGCTCTGGTACTTTGACCTGTTCCCAGTTTGTGCCGGGTGTTCTGCTACTGTTGATAGTAGCTGCTGCGGGTTTACCAGTTTTTCCTGTCATGTTGGTCCATCCTTTCAGCCCAGCCTATCGGTACCAGTAAGTTGTTTTCTGCATAGGTACGGCGGTTCCTTCCTGTCTTGCCACTAGGCAGCATAGGGTCAGTGTTGGCGGCCTGGACCTATCCACCTTTGGGGCTACCTCCAGGAAGGGAAATTGGCATGGGTGAGAGTCAAGGAGTCCCGCGCCGTGCGTACCTGTGCACACTACCAGTATTGTAACATACCCGCGCCGTGCGTTCCCGCGCACACTGCCAGTATTGTAACATCCCCGCGCCGTGCGTACCTGTGCGCACTACCAGTATTGTAACATACCCGCGCCGTGCGTTCCCGCGCGCACTGCCAGTATTGTAACATACCCGCGCCGTGCGTTCCCGCGCGCACTGCCAGTATTGTAACATACCCGCGCCGTGCGTTCCCGCGCGCACTGCCAGTATTGTAACATGCCTGCGCCGTGTGTTCCCGCGCACACTGCCAGTATTGTAACATACCCGCGCCGTGCGTTCCCGCGCACACTGCCAGTATTGTAACATACCCGCGCCGTGCGTTCCCGCGCACACTGCCAGTATTGTAACATACCCGCGCCGTGCGTTCCCGCGCACACTGCCAGTATTGTAACATACCCGCGCCGTGCGTTCCCGCGCACACTGCCAGTATTGTAACATACCCGCGCCGTGCGTTCCCGCGCACACTGCCAGTATTGTAACATACCCGCGCCGTGCGTACCCGCGCACACTGCCAGTATTGTAACATACCCGCGCCGTGCGTTCCCGCGCACACTGCCAGTATTGTAACATAACCGCGCCGTGCGTTCCCGCGCACACTGCCAGTATTGTAACATACCCGCGCCGTGCGTTCCCGCGCACACTGCCAGTATTGTAACATACCCGCGCCGTGCGTTCCCGCGCACACTGCCAGTATTGTAACATACCCGCGCCGTGCGTTCCCGCGCACACTGCCAGTATTGTAACATACCCGCGCCGTGCGTTCCCGCGCACACTGCCAGTATTGTAACATACCCGCGCCGTGCGTTCCCGCGCACACTGCCAGTATTGTAACATACCCGCGCCGTGCGTTCCCGCGCACACTGCCAGTATTGTAACATACCCGCGCCGTGCGTTCCCGCGCACACTGCCAGTATTGTAACATACCCGCGCCGTGCGTTCCCGCGCACACTGCCAGTATTGTAACATACCCGCGCCGTGCGTTCCCGCGCACACTGCCAGTATTGTAACATACCCGCGCCGTGCGTTCCCGCGCACACTGCCAGTATTGTAACATACCCGCGCCGTGCGTTCCCGCGCACACTGCCAGTATTGTAACATACCCGCGCCGTGCGTTCCCGCGCACACTGCCAGTATTGTAACATACCCGCGCCGTGCGTTCCCGCGCACACTGCCAGTATTGTAACATACCCGCGCCGTGCGTTCCCGCGCACACTGCCAGTATTGTAACATACCCGCGCCGTGCGTTCCCGCGCACACTGCCAGTATTGTAACATACCCGCGCCGTGCGTTCCCGCGCACACTGCCAGTATTGTAACATACCCGCGCCGTGCGTTCCCGCGCACACTGCCAGTATTGTAACATACCCGCGCCGTGCGTTCCCGCGCACACTGCCAGTATTGTAACATACCCGCGCCGTGCGTTCCCGCGCACACTGCCAGTATTGTAACATACCCGCGCCGTGCGTTCCCGCGCACACTGCCAGTATTGTAACATACCCGCGCCGTGCGTTCCCGCGCGCACTGCCAGTATTGTAACATACCCGCGCCGTGCGTTCCCGCGCGCACTGCCAGTATTGTAACATACCCGCGCCGTGCGTTCCCGCGCGCACTGCCAGTATTGTAACATACCCGCGCCGTGCGTTCCCGCGCACACTGCCAGTATTGTAACATACCCGCGCCGTGCGTTCCCGCGCACACTGCCAGTATTGTAACATACCCGCGCCGTGCGTTCCCGCGCACACTGCCAGTATTGTAACATACCCGCGCCGTGCGTTCCCGCGCACACTGCCAGTATTGTAACATACCCGCGCCGTGCGTTCCCGCGCACACTGCCAGTATTGTAACATACCCGCGCCGTGCGTTCCCGCGCACACTGCCAGTATTGTAACATACCCGCGCCGTGCGTTCCCGCGCACACTGCCAGTATTGTAACATACCCGCGCCGCGCGTTCCCGCGCACACTGCCAGTATTGTAACATACCCGCGCCGTGCGTTCCCGCGCACACTGCCAGTATTGTAACATGCCTGCGCCGTGCGTTCCCGCGCACACTGCCAGTATTGTAACATACCCGCGCCGTGCGTTCCCGCGCACACTGCCAGTATTGTAACATACCCGCGCCGTGCGTTCCCGCCCACACTGCCAGTATTGTAACATACCCGCGCCGTGCGTTCCCGCGCACACTACCAGTATTGTAACATACCCGCGCCGTGCGTTCCCGCGCGCACTACCAGTACTGTAACATACCCGCGCCGTGCGTTCCCGCCCACACTGCCAGTATTGTAACATGCCTGCGCCGTGCGTTCCCGCGCACACTGCCAGTATTGTAACATACCCGCGCCGTGCGTTCCCACGCACACTGCCAGTATTGTAACATACCCGCGCCGTGCGTTCCCGCGCACACTGCCAGTATTGTAACATACCCGCGCCGTGCGTTCCCGCGCACACTGCCAGTATTGTAACATACCCGCGCCGTGCGTTCCCGCCCACACTGCCAGTATTGTAACATACCCGCGCCGTGCGTTCCCGCGCGCACTACCAGTACTGTAACATACCCGCGCCGTGCGTTCCCGCCCACACTGCCAGTATTGTAACATGCCTGCGCCGTGCGTTCCCGCGCACACTGCCAGTATTGTAACATACCCGCGCCGTGCGTTCCCACGCACACTGCCAGTATTGTAACATACCCGCGCCGTGCGTTCCCGCGCACACTGCCAGTATTGTAACATACCCGCGCCGTGCGTTCCCGCGCACACTGCCAGTATTGTAACATACCCGCGCCGTGCGTTCCCGCGCACACTGCCAGTATTGTAACATGCCCGCGCCGTGCGTTCCCGCGCACACTACCAGTATTGTAACATACCCGCGCCGTGCGTTCCCGCGCACACTACTAGTACCGTAACAGTTTGTCACTTGTTATCATCGGGTTTTCTCCTGAAGTCTATGCGGTTTTGGATCAATTCCTATACTTTAGAATTCATCACCTCAACCCATCAGACTCTCAACCACCTGAGAGCTTTGAAAGGAATCTGAACCCCCTCTTCAGACATGCTACAACCTACAATAACCCTGCCACCCTGTAGCCTCTCAAGGGTCCTCTCTCCCTCCATTTCAATTTATTAAGGTACCTTTATACCACACATGTCAAGCACAATGCCCACGGGCCAAATCCAGTCCACCCACTCATTGTATGTGGCTCGCCGGCTGTGCAGAATATGAACAGACTTCGCACTCACCCAGCGGTGCAAAGTCCGTGACCGCTGACACCCCATCACCCCCTGGTGACTGCCCATCCAGTGAGAGGAGAGGTCAGTGGTCAAATGCCACTGCCGGACTGCTGCTGCAAGCTGGGTCAGTGCAATGCCTGTAGGGATGCTGGCCAGCCAGAGGCCAATAAGAGATTACTATTACTACTGGGGTCATAATTGGGATAACTTACGAATGGGGGTCCTATTATTACTGAGGCCTCTATAGGGAGGGGGTCGCAATTACTGCTGGCGCCACTATGGGGGTCACTATTACAACTATGGTCTCTGTAGAAGTCACTGTTACTACTGCAGCCAATATGGGGCGGAGGGTCACTATTACTGAGGCCACTATGAGGTTCAGAATTACTGGGGCCAATCTGGGGGGTCAGTATTACAACTGAGGTCACTATGGGGGTCATTATTACAACTGAGGTCACTATGGGGGTCATTATTACAACTGAGGTTAATATTGGGGTCACTATTACTACTGGGGCCATAATTGAGATAACTTAAAAATGGGGGCCCTATTAATACTGAGGCCACTATGGTGGTCACTATAGAGATTCAGCCACTATTAGGGGTCCTACTGAGCGGAATGTCGCTCCATAGTTGTTGCATTTCAGTGAATGGAATCAGAATGACTGGCAAATAGTATGCGACTTCTCGGTGCTCACGGGGGCGACGGCAGCCCAGAATTACTTGTTTGAGTGATTGTTCAGCCAACTATTGGCCCATATAAAAGGTATGTTTAGTCACTAATTAGTTTCTATATGACAGGAACGATGATGTGGCGATATATGTAGTACATGTCGTTTATCATTAAATCTAGAGATGAGCGAGCGTACTGGCTAAGGCAAACTACTCAGCGAGTACCTGCCCGCTCCTCTCTGAAGATTCGGCTGCCGGCGGGAGTGAGCAGGGAGGAGGGGGGGGGGGGGGGGGTTTAGGGAAAGAGAGATCTCCCCCGCATCCCCCCCCGAATCTTTAGAGACGAGCGGGCAGGTAGTAGTTTGCCTTAGTGAGTACGCTCGCTCATCTCTAATTAAATCCCAATTCTTTTCCTGGTAGAGCGCCTTGGAAGTATTGGAGCTTAAATATTATCAAAGACTAAGAATAGTTTATCATTAAAGGGGTTGTCCCGCGCCGAAACGGTTTTTTTTTTTTTAACCCCCCCCCCCCCCGTTCGGCACGAGACAACCCCGATGCAGGGGTTAAAAAAACAAACCGGGTAGTACTTACCCGAATCCCCGCGGTCCGGCGTCTTCATACTCACCTGCTGAAGATGGCCGCCGGGATCCTCTGTCTTCATGGACCGCAGGTCTTCTGTGCGGTCCATTGCCGATTCCAGCCTCCTGATTGGCTGGAATCGGCACGTGACGGGGCGGAGCTACACGGAGCCGGCATTCTGCACGAGTGGCCCCATTGAAGACAGCAGAAGACCCGGACTGCGCAAGCGCGGCTAACTTGGCCATTAGAGGCCGAAAATTAGTCGGCACCATGGAGACGAGGACGCCAGCAACGGAGCAGGGAAGTATAAAACTTTTTATAACTTCTGTATGGCTCATAATTAATGCACAATGTACATTACAAAGTGCATTAATATGGCCATACAGAAGTGTACAGACCCACTTGCTGCCGTGGGACAACCCCTTTAACTACTAACCATAATGATGACCGAGCCCCGCCCTTCACTATCAGCCAAGAGCCTGCTGCCATCTTGTGGTTTGGTGTGGTAATGATTCTAGAAGCATCTGTCTTATTACTCTGTGTGTGTGTATATATACACTCATTGTCAGTATTATCCCCCCCTAGAAGCAGTATATATTGTAACCACTTGGGACCGTTGGCTCACATCACAGGTCGACACCAATAGGTTAAACTCCAAATTCTTATTTATTTCCATCTTCACACAATATCCGCTTGTTTCAGCACAGCTCTAGAGCAAATACCGTAAATGTCCTTTTAAGGGCTCCCACTCACTAGCGATAACGTTTTTGCGATGTTGCGAGGCTGCGTTTGTTCCCCGCATGCTATGGTCCTAATTCCTTGCAATGTGCTATTTTCTTCTCGCCCATGTAAGTCAATGGAGTGGGTAATATCACATCGCAAAACGCATAACGCCTACGAGAATGCGATGCGATGGGGCTATGTTTAGTGTGGAACAGTGACTAATGGTGAGGGCGGGCTTTTACAAGGAGACCGCAGTACGTCAGCAGGGAGGAGGAAGTTTGGACGAAAGCAAGACCATAAAAACCCACGAGAGGCATTAAATGCTCCGACCATGCGAAGAGCCGGCATGTGTCCATAACCAGTCATCTATCGGATGACATACAGTTACAACGGTATGGTCAAACACGACCGTCTTACATTAAGGACACTGGCCATGTATTAGACATCTTGAAGGAACAATGGCATGACTCATCGTTATGGTGTACTTCAGATGTTGAGGCCTTATACTGCCCCGTCCTCTCTGCATGTGTATATTCTATATCTGCCCCGTCCTCTCTGCATGTGTATATGATATATCTGCCCCGTCCTCTCTGCATGTGTATATTCTATATCTGCCCCGTCCTCTCTGCATGTGTATATTCTATATCTGCCCCGTCCTCTCTGCATGTGTATATTCTATATCTGCCCCGTCCTCTCTGCATGTGTATATTCTATATCTGCCCCGTCCTCTCTGCATGTGTATATTCTATATCTGCCCCGTCCTCTCTGCATGTGTATATTCTATATCTGCCCCGTCCTCTCTGCATGTGTATATTCTATATCTGCCCCGTCCTCTCTGCATGTGTATATTCTATATCTGCCCCGTCCTCTCTGCATGTGTATATTCTATATCTGCCCCGTCCTCTCTGCATGTGTATATGATATATCTGCCCCGTCTGCTCTGCATCTGCATATTATATATCTGCCCCGTCCTCTCTGCATGTGTATATGATATATCTGCCCCGTCCTCTCTGCATGTGTATGATATATCTGCCCCGTCCGCTCTGCATGTGTATATGATATATCTGCCCTGTCCGCTCTGCATGTGTATATCATATATCTGCCCCGTCCTCTCTGCATGTGTATATCATATATCTGCCCCGTCCTCTCTGCATGTGTATATGATATATCTGCCCCGTCCTCTCTGCATGTGTATATGATATATCTGCCCCGTCCTCTCTGCATGTGTATATGATATATCTGCCCCGTCCTCTCTGCATGTGTATATGATATATCTGCCCCGTCCTCTCTGCATGTGTATATGATATATCTGCCCCGTCCTCTCTGCATGTGTATATGATATATCTGCCCCGTTCTCTCTGCATGTGTATATGATATATCTGCCCCGTCCTCTCTGCATGTGTATATGATATATCTGCCCCGTCCTCTCTGCATGTGTATATCATATATCTGCCCCGTCCGCTCTGCACGTGTATATCATATATCTGCCCCGTCCTCTCTGCACGTGTATATGATATATCTGCCCCGTCCTCTCTGCACGTGTATATGATATATCTGCCCCGTCCTCTCTGCACGTGTATATGATATATCTGCCCCGTCCTCTCTGCACGTGTATATGATATATCTGCCCCGTCCTCTCTGCATGTGTATATGATATATCTGCCCCGTCCTCTCTGCATGTGTATATGATATATCTGCCCCGTCCTCTCTGCATGTGTATATGATATATCTGCCCCGTCCTCTCTGCATGTGTATATGATATATCTGCCCCGTCCTCTCTGCATGTGTATATGATATATCTGCCCCGTCCTCTCTGCATGTGTATATGATATATCTGCCCCGTCCTCTCTGCATGTGTATATGATATATCTGCCCCGTCCTCTCTGCATGTGTATATGATATATCTGCCCCGTCCTCTCTGCATGTGTATATGATATATCTGCCCCGTCCTCTCTGCATGTGTATATGATATATCTGCCCCGTCCTCTCTGCATGTGTATATGATATATCTGCCCCGTCCGCTCTGCATGTGTATATGATATATCTGCCCCGTCCGCTCTGCATGTGTATATGATATATCTGCCCCGTCCGCTCTGCATGTGTATATGATATATCTGCCCCGTCCGCTCTGCATGTGTATATGATATATCTGCCCCGTCCGCTCTGCATGTGTATATGATATATCTGCCCCGTCCGCTCTGCATGTGTATATGATATATCTGCCCCGTCCGCTCTGCATGTGTATATCATATATCTGCCCCGTCCGCTCTGCATGTGTATATCATATATCTGCCCCGTCCGCTCTGCATGTGGATATTCTATATCTGCCCCGCCCTCTCTGCATGTGGATATTCTATATCTGCCCCGCCCTCTCTGCATCTGTAATAAGGGGCGTGTCCACAAGGGGCGGGGCTGTAAGGGGTATATACTGGTGTCTTCCTACTTGTAGCCCCTTCTTCAACAGCTGCATCTCCTGCAGTGACCCCTCTGAACGGCTCCCATGTCTGCGGACGCTGTAGCGGACTGGGTACCGGCGGCAGGTGACTCGTGGAGATGTTGCGGATCTCCTCCTGCAGGGGGCGCAGCGGGGAGCGCACGTTCCCTTTGAATACATTACATTCCGTCTTCGGAGTGCTCCGCCCACGTCCACACGGCACATAGAGGCGGGGCTCCGCCGTGCTCCTCCCACATCTAGCGTCATATTGAGGCGGGGCTCCGTAGCGCTCGGGGAGGAGCCGGGCGTGAAGGCAGAAGGCCTGTTCTGAAAGCAGTCGCGTGTGAGTGGACCGCCGCCTCCACACCGCCCCCAGCTGGTAAGGAAGTTCACGGCTGGTGGGATGTGGGGAGTCCCGGGCTGCGGCGTGATCCCGTCCCGTCTGGGAGTAGAAGCCCCGGCGGCTCCACAACTACGGGGGTCCTGCCTGGCTCACTGCTCCAATGACCCCATAGTAGTTGTGTAACACGTGACCTCGCCGCCCCCGCTCACCACGTGATGTCCTTATACGGACCGGAGAGACCCGCTGCTGTCACTGACGGATTAGCGGGGATCTTACGTTTTATTAGTTTGGAGACTTTGCCGTTTTTAACCTATTAAATGCCTAATAGTCTGATGTCACAGCTCACCCCCTCCCCTCCGCATATATCCCTATTCAACACCACCTCTACTCGAGCCAAACCAAACAACCAATCACCGTGAACCAGCCTAACCAATCACCACGAATCAGGCAATCCAAATAACCAATCACCATTAATGAGTTAATTCAAACAACCAATCAGGTTGCAAATGGTGTGGGGGTGGGGTGTAAAAAGCTAAAATGCCTCCCCTGCCTGCAGACTAGTCTGACACTTCCTGTTCTGTAGAATGAACTTCAGTCCTCATCATCATCATCATAGACAGGATTACACCGAGAGGAGACACCTATATATAGATAACACAGGATCCACCATTCACAATAGTTACAGCTCACCTCCTCCCCTCCCTGTACAGACAGGATTACACTGAGAGGAGACACCTATATATATAGGGAACACAGGGTCTACCATTCACAATAGTCACAGCTCACCTCCTCCCCTCCCTGTACAGACAGGATTACACTGAGAGGAGACACCTATATATATAGGGAACACAGGGTCCACCATTCACAATAGTCACAGCTCACCTCCTCCCCTCCCTGTACAGACAGGATCACACTGAGAGGAGACACCTATATATAGATAACACAGGATCCACCATTCATAATAGTCACAGCTCACCTCCTCCCCTCCCTGCACAGACAGGATTACACTGACAGGAAACACCTATGTATAGATAACACAGGGGCCACCATTCACAATAGTTACAGCTCACCTCCTCCCCTCCCTGTACAGACAGGATTACACTGAGAGGAGACACCTATATATAGATAACACAGGACCCACCATTCACAATAGTCACAGCGCACCTCCTCCCCTCCCTGCACAGACAGGATTACACTGACAGGAGACACCTATATATAGATAACACAGGACCCACCATTCACAATAGTCACAGCTCACCTCCTCCCCTCCCTGTACAGACAGGATTACACTGAGAGGGGACACTTATATATAGATTACACAGGACCCACCATTCACAAGTCACAGCTCACCTCCTCCACTCCCTGTACAGGTCACTGAATATGGCTAGAACACTTTCTCATAGAAGTCCACCCGCTCCCCTCCTGTCTGTTGTATCTTTGGCTTATGAGTTTGCTGAAAAGCATCTCTCTAAATGATGTTAACCACAGCGCCGACAGGCTGCCCCCCCATCCCCCTCACCCCCACGCTTTAGATCACGCCCCCTTTTCACAAAGCCATGCCCCTTTCCTACATAGTAAATCTGGCGCCAGTTTGAGTTCCCGATCGCTCAGCGCCCCTCTGTGTTTTACCGGCATTCTTTCTCATTTTTGGATTCCTGCTGTTATTTTTCTCTCATGAATGAAATAAACGCCATAAAAAAAACCACACGTGACGCCAAAAGCCGCCCAAACGACAGCAGTAGAACTGCAAGCATAATGCAAGAAGGCAGGAAGGGCCATTCATATGGGACAAAAGGACCCGCAGGGAGGAGCGCCGCAGGGAGGAGCGCCGCAGGGAGGAGCGCCGCAGGGAGGAGCGCCGCAGGGAGGAGCGCCGGGAGGAGCACCGCAGGGAGGAGCACTGCAGGGAGGAGCGGCGGGAGGAGCTCTGCAACACAATATTCAGGTCTAACCGCCGGGTTTTCAATCTTCCGCTGTGGATTTTGGAGCGGAATTGCTTGCGGCTCGCGGTGCGCCGGCTGCTCCCTCCGTGTGACACGTTTCCTCTTCCTGTGATTACCTCGAACATCCGTATCAATCATCAAACTAAACTTTGATATCTTTTTAATCCCATCCTGTGTGATACTTCCTGCTGAGCTACTGTATCTAATCCCATCCTGTGTGATACTTCCTGCTGAGCTGCTGTATCTAATCCCATCCTGTGTGATACTTCCTGCTGAGCTGCTGTATCTAATCCCATCCTGTGTGATACTTCCTGCTGAGCTGCTGTATCTAATCCCATCCTGTGTGATACTTCCTGCTGAGCTGCTGTATCTAATCCCATCCTGTGTGATACTTCCTGCTGAGCTGCTGTATGTAATCCCATCCTGTGTGATACTTCCTGCTGAGCTGCTGTATCTAATCCCATCCTGTGTGATACTTCCTGCTGAGCTGCTGTATCTAATCCCATCCTGTGTGATACTTCCTGCTGAGCTGCTGTATCTAATCCCATCCTGTGTGATACTTCCTGCTGAGCTACTGTATCTAATCCCATCCTGTGTGATACTTCCTGCTGAGCTGCTGTATCTAATCCCATCCTGTGTGATACTTCCTGCTGAGCTGCTGTATCTAATCCCATCCTGTGTGATACTTCCTGCTGAGATGCTGTATCTAATCCCATCCTGTGTGATACTTCCTGCTGAGCTGCTGTATGTAATCCCATCCTGTGTGATACTTCCTGCTGAGCTGCTGTATCTAATCCCATCCTGTGTGATACTTCCTGCTGAGCTGCTGTATCTAATCCCATCCTGTGTGATACTTCCTGCTGAGCTGCTGTATCTAATCCCATCCTGTGTGATACTTCCTGCTGAGCTGCTGTATCTAATCCCATCCTGTGTGATACTTCCTGCTGAGCTACTGTATCTAATCCCATCCTGTGTGATACTTCCTGCTGAGCTGCTGTATCTAATCCCATCCTGTGTGATACTTCCTGCTGAGCTGCTGTATCTAATCCCATCCTGTGTGATACTTCCTGCTGAGATGCTGTATCTAATCCCATCCTGTGTGATACTTCCTGCTGAGCTGCTGTATCTAATCCTATCCTGTGTGATACTTCCTGCTGAGCTGCTGTATCTAATCCCATCCTGTGATACTTCCTGCTGAGCTACTGTATCTAATCCCATCCTGTGTGATACTTCCTGCTGAGCTGCTGTATCTAATCCCATCCTGTGTGATACTTCCTGCTGAGCTACTGTATCTAATCCCATCCTGTGTGATACTTCCTGCTAAACTGCTGTATCTAATCCCATCCTGTGATACTTCCTGCTGAGCTGCTGTATCTAATCCCATCCTGTGTGATACTGCCTGCTGAGCTACTGTATCTAATCCCATCCTGTGTGATACTTCCTGCTGAGCTACTGTATCTAATCCCATCCTGTGTGATAATGCCTCCTGAGCTACTGTATCCAATCTCATCCTGTGATACTGTCTGCAGAGCTACTGTATCTAATCCCATCCTGTGTGATACTTCCTGCTGAGCTGCTGTATCTAATCCTATCCTGTGTGATGCTTCCTGCTGAGCTGCTGTATCTAATCCCATCCTGTGTGATACTTCCTGCTGAGCTGCTGTATCTAATCCCATCCTGTGTGATACTTCCTGCTGAGCTGCTGTATCCAATCTCATCCTGTGATACTGCCTGCAGAGCTACTGTATCTAATCCCATCCTGTGTGATACTTCCTGCTGAGCTGCTGTATCTAATCCTATCCTGTGTGATACTGTCTGCTGAGCTACTGTATCTAATCCCATCCTGTGTGATAATGCCTCCTGAGCTACTGTATCCAATCTCATCCTGTGATACTGCCTGCAGAGCTACTGTATCTAATCTCATCCTGTGTGATACTTCCTGCTGAGCTACTGTATCTAATCCCATCCTGTGTGATACTTCCTGCTGAGCTACTGTATCTAATCCCATCCTGTGTGATAATGCCTCCTGAGCTACTGTATCCAATCTCATCCTGTGATACTGCCTGCAGAGCTACTGTATCTAATCCCATCCTGTGTGATACTTCCTGCTGAGCTGCTGTATCTAATCCCATCCTGTGTGATACTTCCTGCTGAGCTGCTGTATGTAATCCTATCCTGTGTGATATTGTCTGCCGAGCTACTGTATCTAATCCCATCCTGTGTGATACTGCCTGCTGAGCTACTGTATCTAATCCCATCCTGTGTGATACTTCCTGCTGAGCTGCTGTATCTAATCCTATCCTGTGTGATACTTCCTGCTGAGCTACTGTATCTAATCCCATCCTGTGTGATACTTCCTGCTGAGCTGCTGTATCTAATCCCATCCTGTGTGATACTTCCTGCTGAGCTGCTGTATCTAATCCCATCCTGTGTGATACTTCCTGCTGAGCTGCTGTATCTAATCCCATCCTGTGTGATACTTCCTGCTGAGCTGCTGTATCTAATCCCATCCTGTGTGATACTTCCTGCTGAGCTGCTGTATCTAATCCCATCCTGTGTGATACTTCCTGCTGAGCTGCTGTATCTAATCCCATCCTGTGTGATACTGTCTGCCGAGCTACTGTATCTAATCCCATCCTGTGTGATAATGCCTGCCGAGCTACTGTATCTAATCCCATCCTGTGTGATACTTCCTGCTGAGCTGCTGTATCTAATCCTATCCTGTGTGATACTGTCTGCTGAGCTACTGTATCTAATCCCATCCTGTGTGATAATGCCTCCTGAGCTACTGTATCCAATCTCATCCTGTGATACTGCCTGCAGAGCTACTGTATCCAATCTCATCCTGTGATACTGCCTGCAGAGCTACTGTATCTAATCTCATCCTGTGATACTGACTGACATGCTACTGTATCTAATCCCATCGTGTGATACTGCCAGGTAGATTAATGAGAACTTCTTTCTTGTCTTTCAGAGGTATCGCGGACCGCCTGTATCTAAAGACCCCGCAGCTTGCAGCCCGCCTGATGATGTCCAGACCTTTCTCTGGATGGGTCTTGAACACTATTCGACCAAGCACTGTCCTGGTGGGCGGGGGGAGATGTCAGTATTCGCAGTGCAGAACCCCAAGGCCCCGTAGGAGCTGGCACCGCTCGGGCATGCCAACATGTCGGTGCCATCCCAATGTCTCCTACGCCAGACCCCACAGCCACATGGCGGAGGACCTCCACTTCCACCTGCTTCCGGAGCAGATCAGTTACGTTCTCCGCGCCAACGAGCGCTCTCACACGGTACCGGGCACCGATGGCCGAAGTACAGTCCTGAAGTTTGAAAGCAATATACTGGCCTCGAACAGCCCTTGTGAAGACCGCAGAAGTGCCGCCACCTGCCTACAGACCCCAGGGCACATGTTTGGCATTTTCGATGGCCACGCTGGCGCCACTTGTGCCCAGTCAGTCAGCGAGCGGCTGCTTTATTACATTGCAGTCTCCATGATGTCTCAGGAAACGCTGCAGGAGATAGAATTTGCCGCAGAACACATGAAGCCGGTTTTACCAATCCTCCAGTGGCACAAACATAAGAAGGACTACATGTACCGGGAGATGGCGTCGCTCTACGTGGAGCACCTCCGCGTCTACTGGCAGGAGCTGCTCGATCTGGACAATGAGTCTGGAAAGAGCGTGGCCGACGCCATGTCCTACGCCTTTCAGAGACTGGACTCCGACATCTCGCTGGAAGCCCAAGTGCCTACGAGGAACGAGACGGTCAGGAATCTTACTTTGCAAGTTGCGTTTTCTGGGGCGACGGCCTGCGTGTCACACGTAGACGGGGTGAACGTGCACGTGGCGAATGCTGGAGACTGCCGGGCTGTGCTGGGCGTTCAGGATAAACATGGCGGCTGGTCTGCCGTACCCCTCACTGCTGACCACAATGCGTGCAACACATCGGAGGTGCAGAGAGTCCGGTCCGAGCATCCGGCCTCCGAGGAGGGAGCGGTAGTGACTGACCAGAGGCTGCTGGGAATTCTGATGCCCTTTCGGGCTTTTGGCGACGTCCAGTTTAAATGGAGTGAGGAGCTGCAGCGAAGTATCCTGAAGAACCACCGCGAGCTGGAGGCGCTGAATGTCTATCAGTACTATCCCGCCAACTATCATACGCCGCCATATCTAACGGCCATGCCCGAGATCACCTACCACAAGCTGCGGGGCCAGGATCGCTTCTTGGTCATGGCCTCCGATGGGCTTTGGGACACGCTGGATAACCAGGAGGTGGTGAGGCTTGTGGCAGAATACCTGCGTGAGGTCCCTGAGCGCCAAGTGTCCGGAGAGAGGCGGAGCCTCGGCTACATGCAGAACGTTCTTCTGAAGCGGCGGAGAAGAAGAATTGGCGTACAGGATCACAACGTTGCCACACACCTGATCCGACATGCGGTAGGCCGCAACGAGGACGGCGAGATTGAGCAGGAGAGATTGGCCGCTATGTTGAGCTTGCCGGAGGACTTGGCGAGGATGTACCGAGACGACATCACCGTTACCGTCATCCTGTTCAACACGAATGCCATTGAAGCGCATTACAGAGAGAACGAAGGGGAATGAGCGAGTCAGTGTGCTGATATACTAGATGCATTCTGGGATCCACAAGTGCCCAATGGTAGTCACACTGAAGTGCCAGAAACACTGTTCTCCTTAGGGAGAGCACCTAGACGACGAGGGAGGAGACTCAAAAGGCCATTCATGCTCCTCTGGGTAATATGCAAATAAGGGAGATGGAATAATACCTCCACAGCGCCACCTACTGGAAGGCTCCATCTCAGGCCTCTTACTAGTAAAGCTAGTCTACAGAGATGAAGGGCAAACACCCTGAAACAGCTGTCTGTGCATGGAGTCTGGCTGTGCTTTTGATTTGCAGTCATTTTTACAAGGCTTGTATAAAGAGTCTGACTTTGGCTTCAAGGAATGCTGGATACTGATAGGTGGCGCTGTGGAGGTTTTATTCCATCTGCCTTATTTACACTGAGTTGCCAGACACAGTGCTGCTCTCATCTACATGGACGCACCCGGTACTGCAGATGGGGCCGCCTTCACATCTGCGCTTGGTTTCGGTTTTCCAGCTCCATTATGAGAACAGGAAAAAGGAATCGCTGCCCAAAATGATCCGTCCTATGATGGCACGGTGCTGAACCGACCCTAACCGCGTCTGTCCAGCTGCCGGCATTCTCCTCGAGGAATCGGCGAAGCACGCGGTGCCATCTCTTGCAAAGGGTTGCACTAAATGGAGCGCCCAATGGGGATGTGAATGTGACCGTAGCCCCATTCAGAGCCCCAGCGGCATGGGGGGTGCAGTGAAGGGGTCTTGGCAGCCTAGCAAGAAATGTTGCCCTCTTGTTCTGCTGATTGTGGGGGCCCTAAGCATCAGACCCTCAGATCACACGCCAAGGTGCCCATTACAAGCCGATGTTCACACCCTTCGCATTACATAGATTAATATGATAGATACATTCACTGTAACTGTCCCATGTGAACACGGCCTTCGAATGGATTCATCCAAGGTCCCCCAGTAAAGGAACGGGTGTGCGTCCAGCTAGCGGGGGGCTCACCGTCAGACGAGGGGGGGGGGGGGGGGGGACATCCCGTCAGACGAGGGGGGGGGGGGGGGACATCCCGTCAGACGAGGGGGGGGGGGGACATACCGTCAGACGACGGGGGAACATACCGTCGGACGAGGGCATGGGGACATACCGTCAGGGGGGGGGGGGGGGGCGTCCCGTCAGACGGGGGGGGGGGGGGGGGCGTGGCGTCAGACGAGGGGGGGGGGCGTGGCGTCAGACGAGGGGGGGGGACATCTGGTCAGACAGAGCTGACATCTACATTATAATGCGTTGTGCATAAGCATAAGTAGCTTCAAATTGCTCCACAACCGCTCTGTCCTGCCTGGGTGCTACTGACCAGGTCATGTGACTGCTGCAGCCAATCACAGACTATAGAAGGTCAGTGATTGGCTTCTTCAACCACATGACCTGGTCAGTAGCAACCAGGCAGGACAGAGCGGATGTGGAGCAATTTTAAGTCCTAGGAAACCCCTTTAAGTTTTCCTCTTGTGAAGACCCCCCTAAGCAATCCTGGCCAGTAAATATCCTCAGAGGGACGGGGCATCTACTGGACTGTATGAGAGCTGAAGGCTAGCCTAAGTGTAAGTGGTCTGACCAATGTGCTGTACGCCGCCGGGACACCACTGGCCACTATATACTACAATAAAGTATTCTTGCACATGGTTCCAGTTACTTTTGATTGTCCTGGAGATTCTTTAGTCGATAAAACCTGTGAATTCTCTCATTTACAACCCATCTGTAATGGAGGGGGAGGGGTGGGGGGGGGGGGGGGGGGGGGTCCTGCTTCCGTGCCGACTGCACAAGGAGTTCTCCAGGACTTCAATACTGATTAACTTGAAACTCTCAAGGCCCCAATGCTAAATCTGCAAGAGCCTCCATCAACTGGTCACTATTACTGCTGACCTCTGCACTATGCCAGTCGCTGCATCGGCTGCCCATCCGCAGCAGAACTAAATGTAAACTCCTCTACCTCACTCACAAAGCTCTGCATGGCGCTGCGCCACCATACATCGCCTCCCTCCTGTCAGTATACCACCATACATCGCCTCCCTCCTGTCAGTACACCACCATACATCGCCTCCCTCCTGTCAGTACACCACCATACATCGCCTCCCTCCTGTCAGTACACCACCATACATCGCCTCCCTCCTGTCAGTACACCACCATACATCGCCTCCCTCCTGTCAGTACACCACCATACATCGCCTCCCTCCTGTCAGTACACCACCATACATCGCCTCCCTCCTGTCAGTACACCACCATACATCGCCTCCCTCCTGTCAGTACACCACCATACATCGCCTCCCTCCTGTCAGTACACCACCATACATCGCCTCCCTACTCTCAGTACACCACCATACATCGCCTCCCTACTCTCAGTACACCACCATACATCGCCTCCCTACTCTCAGTACACCACCATACATCGCCTCCCTACTCTCAGTACACCACCATACATCGCCTCCCTACTCTCAGTACACCACCATACATCGCCTCCCTACTCTCAGTACACCACCATACATCGCCTCCCTACTCTCAGTACACCACCATACATCGCCTCCCTACTCTCAGTACACCACCATACATCGCCTCCCTCCTGTCAGTACACCACCCAGCCCGCTCACTCCTGTCAGTACACCACCGTACATCGCCCCCCTACTGTCAGTACACCACCGTACATCGCCCCCCTACTGTCAGTACACCACCATACATCGCCCCCCTCCTGTCAGTACACCACCATACATCGCCTCCCTACTGTCAGTACACCACCATACATCGCCTCCCTACTGTCAGTACACCACCATACATCGCCTCCCTACTGTCAGTACACCACCATACATCGCCTCCCTACTGTCAGTACACCACCATACATCGCCTCCCTCCTGTCCGTACACCACCATACATCGCCTCCCTCCTGTCAGTACACCACCATACATCGCCTCCCTCCTGTCAGTACACCACCATACATCGCCTCCCTCCTGTCAGTACACCACCATACATCGCCTCCCTCCTGTCAGTACACCACCATACATCGCCTCCCTCCTGTCAGTACACCACCATACATCGCCTCCCTCCTGTCAGTACACCACCATACATCGCCTCCCTCCTGTCAGTACACCACCATACATCGCCTCCCTCCTGTCAGTACACCACCATACATCGCCTCCCTCCTGTCAGTACACCACCATACATCGCCTCCCTCCTGTCAGTACACCACCATGCATCGCCTCCCTCCTGTCAGTACACCAGCATGCATCGCCTCCCTACTGTCAGTACACCACCATGCATCGCCTCCCTCCTGTCAGTACACCACCATGCATCGCCTCCCTCCTGTCAGTACACCACCCAGCCCGCTCACTCCTGTCAGTACACCACCCAGCCCGCTCACTCCTGTCAGTACACCACCATACATCGCCTCCCTCCTGTCAGTACACCACCGTACACCGCCTCCCTACTGTCAGTACACCACCCAGCCCGCTCACTCCTGTCAGTACACCACCCAGCCCGCTCACTCCTGTCAGTACACCACCATACATCGCCTCCCTCCTGTCAGTACACCACCATACATCGCCCCCCTACTGTCAGTACGCCACCCAGCCCGCTCACTCCGATCGGATAACACCCTCAGACTAAACACCCCTGTAATACGAACCTCTCATGCTCGCCTACAGGACTTCACCAGAGCAGCACCCATCCTCTGGAACGCTCTACCCCAAGGCATCCCGACAATTCCCGATGCACAGAACTTCAGACGCGCCTTAAAAACGCTTCTACCCCTGCCTCCCCTGTAGTAACACCTCTGAGGGTCGGCCATAGACCCTGTCGGCTGAATGAAGCCCCCGTGGTGCGGAGCCTGAAGCCTGCTTTTCAGTATGATATACATGGTTCAGCAGTGTCTGTATATTGAAACAAACCATCCAGACATTGGGCTAGTGGAGCCGATATTTGGCTGCATGGGAGGGGTGTCCTGCCGGGGACCTGACAATGTTCTCAGTTACCATTTAGGACAATCGGACAAACCCAGTGGAAGCAGCCGCTGCTCGTATTACTGTAGTGTTACATTTACTTATCACCCCTGTATCAGCCCCCGTCTAGTCGCGTCGGACTCCTTTAACCTTCAGATCCACAGCGATTCCTCGTGTTGTAGATTCCACTCTGTGATGAGACCCTCCTGCAGGAACACCGGCCCCTGTGGACAGGAAGCTGCTTGTATTCCCTGCAGATTAGATGGTGGTGCTGACATGTTCTGACCGGCTGACAGGAAGGGGTCAGCGATTCATGCTGCTTGCACCAAATTCTGACCTCCCATCAGCACATAAATCTGGCTCCATCTGACCAGGAGATGTTTTCCCGCTGCTCAGTGATACAAGTTTTGCGCTCTTTTGCCCGCTGGAGTCTCGACTTTCCTTTTCTCTTAGGGCGTGTTCACATCACGTTTGAGTCCGTGCCGCGTTCCGTCCTAAATCCTGAAAACAGAATTAGAACAACAGTCCTGGAAGCGGCTGCAGCGGAGCCCTGGAGGTCTTCATTCCGGCGCGCTCCTGTTCGCTGCTGGCATATCGGCTCCGTGGGTTATTCCGAACAGACAGCGCTGCACGGGAATAGGAATTGGATGGTTGCCGTAGCTTTCTGGAATGGCGCAGGAGTTTTGTGCCAACCTCATTTTCAGGATTTGAGATACAGGAAATTCCAATGTGATGCGAACCCGTAGACTCCGCGACAATCAATGAGGCCGCCTTCCCATTGGCGTGAAAATCTCGCACAAATCTGAGCCCCATTCTTTGGACGGGGTCACACATGAGCGATGTCTTCCTGCATGGCACCGCGATGTGGGAAACGAATAGCTGCATGTTCTATCGGGCTGTATAATAATGCAGCGCCATTGTTTTCAACGGGGGCGGCCCCAGTGGAAGTGATGGGAGAACTCTGCGATCCTCTGCTGTGACAGCCGCCGCGGGGATTCCCTTCATCCCCGAAGTGATGCCAGGCTGTTTTCACATGAACCCGCCTTGGAAACTTGGGGCTTTCACTTGGATGGTGAGCGTGATATATGGGGGTGGGGGATTCGCAGCCCAATATCGCCCTCGCCACTGTGAAGGCAACTTTACTGAGCTGAAGAAGTCATCAATTGAATGATGCCACAGGAGGGAGCATCAGCGTTCAGCTCCTCACAACGCCACAGACAGCTGAGCCAAGCAGCAGCCCCCGAGTGCCAGTGTGCGACTAGCGGCGGAGCCTTCTGCTTCTGTAGTAGCGCCGGCTTTCGACTACCAGCAGAGCCAGCGGGCAGAGTTATCAGTGATTGACAGCCATCCCTGTATGAACAGTCTAGTGGGCGGAGCTATTAGTGATTGGCAGCCATCCCTGTATGAACAGTCCAGTGGGCGGAGCTATTAGTGATTGGCAGCCATCCCTGTATGAACAGTCTAGTGGGCGGAGCTATTAGTGATTGGCAGCCATCCCTGTATGAACAGTCCAGTGGGCGGAGCTATTAGTGATTGGCAGCCATCCCTGTATGAACAGTCCAGTGGGTGGAGCTATTAGTGATTGGCAGCCATCCCTGTATGAACAGTCCAGTGGGCGGAGCTATTAGTGATTGATAGCAATCCCTGTATGAACAGTCCAGTGGGCGGAGCTATTAGTGATTGGCAGCAATGTGAATGACTGTATATACAAGGGGGCTGTCAGTGTTTATAGAGAGAGATTCAGGTAATAGAAAAGCACGGACGTCGGGTCACCAAGTTCTCTATAGTTTCCACAGAATTGGGGGACCGTTCAGGGGTGTCGCTGCAGGAGATGCTGAGGTTGTAGCTGCACCTGAAGGGGCTACGTAGGAAGACCCCAGTGTTATACACTAAATATCCCTCTTAGTAGAGCCTCCTGGCCCACTCAAGATTCCCTGTGGAATTACCACCGTGACCTAAAGTCACGTGACAGGTTTTCTGTGGATCAGTTTCAGTGTGAATCCACATTAGATGGAAGATCCAGCGATCGGAGCGACTTCCAACGAGGCCGGTCATCGGTGCTAGACTAGCCGGGGTCTCACCACCAACCGCAGGGGGGTTTATCATGTAACGGTGTGGAGAGTATACTGAGAATGGCGCGATGGAGGAAAACATCCAGCGGAAGGGGATCCTGCGGACGGAAACAACTCATCCCTGAAAGGGGTCGGAGGAGGATGTCAGGAATCGTTCTGACCAACAGGCTGCACAGTCAGCTGAATACAACGCTGGAGCTCCAACTAACGTGTCCGAACGCACAACTCGCCGTTCCTCCGCACGGATGGTATAACAGCGGGCGACCAGTTCCAGAGCCATTGTGTCTAAGAGAAACAGAAAGACTCCAGCGGGCAAAAGAGCGCAAAACTTGTATCACTGAGCAGCGGAAGAACATGTCCTGGTCAGATGGAGACAGATTTATGTGCTGATGGGAGGTCAGAATTTGGCGCATGCAGCATGAATCGCTGACCCCTTCCTGTCAGCCGGTCAGAACATGTCAGCACCGCCATCTAACCTGCGGCAACTACAAGAAGCTTCCTGTCCGCAGGGGCCGGTATTCCTGCAGGAGGATTTCATCACCGAGTGGGATCTACCCTGCGACGAATCTCTGCAGATCTGAAGGATAAAGGAGGTCCCGCACGCTACTAGATGGGGGCTGATAAAGGGGTCGGTGTATAAGTTACACATGGATGCTTTTCAGTCGATAACTGGAATGTTCCGTTCTTTACTTTTCCTCTTATTGGGATTCTGCCCCCTGTTGTCTCCGGTTCCAACTGCAGCTTATGGGACAACCGGTTATTACCATCGCGGTTATCCTGCAGGACCTGCGAGCATGCAATACTCAAATAGGGACCAGGATGGACGACTGCAATATGTCAGCGGGGCTTCATCACCGGGGATACACCTTAAAGGGGATTTCTGGGCACAAAATGGAATTTCTGAAAATGCTGAAATCTAGTGGGTACAGCTAAGTAGTGATAACCTGAACCTCTGCCGCTCCGGATCCTCGTCTGCGTCCCGTGCACACGCCAATATGCCGCTGTGTTTACACGCCTCACATCCGCAGTAAACAGCTACAGACTGTTACAACTCCCAGCATGCATAGAGCCCATTTACCTGCCAGCACTGTAGCTCCGCCCACAGCTAACAGGTCCTGCACCTTCCCAGCACCAACCTCCCCCTCACTGTGCTGCTGAAGCAGGGGGACCGTCCGGGGCTCTGAACCGCACACGAGCCACGCACCGCAGTGCATCCAGCCGTCCTCCCATCATGCACTGCTCGCAGGGGGCTATGGACAGGGGAGGAAGTCACAAATGTGGACAAGATGTCAGAGGGAGTGGAGATATTGTTCAGGCGGAGGGTCAGGTAATATAGAAGAATGTAGCACCAACGAGCCTACTACAATGGGACTTATAGCAGGGATGCACAGAATTTAGAATTTAACCCCTTAAGGACCAGACGCTTTTTCAGCCCTGTTTTTTGTCTTCAGATACCAAGATTATTCTTGCTGTGTTTTTTCGGTGACACATTGGGCTTTTCTTTTATAGCTTTTTTTCACTGCCTTTTTTTTCAGTTTTTTTATAGTTTTATTACAGGTAAAGAGTTTTAAAAAAATTTTCATTTATAGTTGCTGATTTTTAAAATAATGCTATTTACACTAAAAGAACGTATAGGATGGGGGTCCTCATTGTGTTCTGGACATTTCGATACACAATATGTCTAGTTTTGGATTACAGGGCGCATACCATCTCTATCCGCCGTCATATAAGGCCGCATCTGTAGGAACATCCCCCCCATAGTGATGGAGCTGATCGAGGACCCTGCAGCTTTGCTGTGACCGGGGGACCCGGCGACCACTTTCTCTATTTAGTACATAGCGCTAATTGAGTACTATGTAGCCTGCCTTCTTCCCTGGGTCCTCGGCTGTCACTGACAGCAGAAGACCCGACCAATTCCTGCTTGATTGCAGGAGCTTTAATCCTGTGCCGTATTTGTACTATCGGCCGGGATTAAAGCCCAGGGCCAAGCGCCCCTTTAAGGAAGTGGTCTCACACCTGTAGCTCATGTAAGGCATGCTGGGATTTGTAGCCCAATACCGCCCTAAAGAAGGCACTGCGGTGTTTAAGAGGAAAACGAACATACTTTGTTGTTGTGCTAGGTGGCAGTAAGGGACCACGTAGAGAATAGACAACTGTAAGCTTGTAGTACTAGTCCTGCCCTGCAGGTGGCGCTCCTACACTAGGATACAATCCACCTTACATTGGACAGAGATCTCACAGAATGAAGTGCAGCTCAGAGAGTGATTGGAAGATGCCGCCACATCTAGAAGGAGAGCTTCAACTGCTGCAAAGGAGCAAAACGCCAACTTCTAGGCTGGGTTTCCATGGGAGAGACGCAGCTTTAAAACCTGCAGCATTTTGGAGCGATTCGGCCGCCGGCATTCCTGCTCTCTATGGGGAGAGAAAGCCATAGCTTTCCGTGAACAGAGGAAAAGTCGCAGCGTGCTCCATTTTGCTGTGGACTTTGCAGGGATGGCCTCTATTGAAGTCAATGGAGGCCGTCCAACCGGCAGCCCATACATTGCAGAGGGGCTGCGGATAGCCGCATCATCGCTTAGTGCGGGAAAAGCAAACATTAAAAAAGCCCTGTACTGCGCATGACCATCGGCGAGCCGCAATACAGACAGTTCAGGTATGCAGGTCGCCAGCTCACAGCCAGGATCTGCGGTGCGCCCGTGTGCATCGGAGGATTTGTAGACTCCAGTGTGTCAGCGGCTCGCACAGGGCTTCTTTATACTTGGAACAATCGCAGCTCGTCGGATTTTCAGATGAGAATAGCACGTCAGTGCGCAGTGTTCAGACCATCGGACAGCGTGCGGACCGGAGAACCTCGGGCGCAACTTTCCAATCACCCGACAGCCTAAAATGAATGTAACAAATGTAAAATGTGACAAATGTCATCCCCGTCTCTGAAACACTTCCAGCTGATTATGTAGCAGCGCGCAGCAGCTTCTCTCAGGGCCGAATCAGACCAGCGCGGTGATAATCAGAGCCCTATAACAGGACAAAGCGAAAGCACCAACCTCTATGGGATCTCCATGTAATCTCACTGGGATCTCTATGGGGTCTCCATGGGATCTCTATGGGGTCTCCATGTAATCTCACTGGGATCTCTATGGGGTCTCCATGAGATCTCCATGTAATCTCACTGGGATCTCTATGGGGTCTCCATGTAATCTCACTGGGATCTCTATGGGGTCTCCATGGGATCTCCATGTAATCTCACTGGGATCTCTATGGGGTCTCCATGGGGTCTCCATGGGGTCTCCATGTAATCTCACTGGGATCTCACTGGGATCTCACTGGGATCTCTATGGGGTCTCACTGGGATCTCCATGGGATCTCCATGGGATCTCTATGGGATCTCTATGGGGTCTCCATGGGATCTCCATGTAATCTCACTGGGAGCTCAGTGGTTTCTTTTTCACCTCCTCCATGATTTGTACGGTCGGTAGAGCTTGGACCTGCCCTAGTGAACACCACGTGCAGGAGAGATCGGGCGGGCGCCGTCTTCCCACCTGCGCTCTGGCGCGGAGTTTGAACTGCCAGCAGGAGAGAAGAAGACACCCTCGTTCAGTCGCAGCTACGCTCTGTACTGCTGGGTGCGTGCAATGTGAATAAGCCCTTAGGCTATATACATGAACAGGACAGATGTGTGTGTTACTGTGGAAGCCAGCAGATCTGTAAATGATGAGAGTTGTGGTGATTAGATGAACGGTCTTGTCACCGCAGGCCCTAAAAGTGGAGGCCCCCTTCTAATACATATATATACTCCTACTAGGGGAGAGATGTTACTGACAATGAGTATATATCGTAGAGGTGCACTACAGAGAATGGCCTGTAGGGAGCAACAGACAGGCATTCTGGTGCCTGAGAAAAGGGAAAACGCCCATAGGTGTGGTCAGGAAGTTGGATATAAGGGTACATTCCTGCTACAGCCAGGAAGATGTTGGCTGAGAGAGCCAGAGCGGACCTGTGCAGCAGAGCTAAGCTGCTGCAGGCCGGTGGCCTAGGACAGGCCAGAGTCTGACAGGGGTGACCTCCCTAACCTTAACACCCAGGTGGGGGGTATAGGTGGACTTTTATGTTTTTGTTGAAGAACGTTATACGGACTCTGTTTATGTTGGTTGTACTATGAATAAAGACGGGCAAGAGCCAGGTTTAAAGGAAATCCATGTCTCCAGAGAGTACTTCTATGTGGTCGGTGCCCATTCCGGTATATATATATACTCCTGCTAGGGGGAATGTTACTGACAATAGTGTAGTAATTGTATCCTACATAAAGCTGTCGCTGTGGTCAGGCGGCTACAGCATTCACCTTCATTCCACAATGGGGTAAATGTAGACTCAACAGGGCCAGTAGACTCTTGCTATTGGTTACGGTCAACCCCCTTCTCATTGGCCAGTCTGCCCTGGGAGAAGGTTTTTGGGATTGGCTGGTACAGTGGTGTGACTGAGAGAGGGAGTCTGTGATTGGTCAGGAGGGGGAGAAAAGAAAAGGTCCAACACAGGAGGATGGGAAGGGCACAGGGGACGAAAGAGTCGCTCTAGGGAAAGCAGGCGGAGTATATATATGTACAAATGAGGAAGACCTGGGGAGCGGGACGAGGAGGAACGAGTCCAGAGAAGAGAGACGAGCAAGCCTGTAACCGTGAGTGAGAGCGCCCGGGTGCCTGAGACCTGGTCCCAGGGTGAGCCACCATTTAGTGCCTTCACCCTGTGAAAATACATGGAGGCCAGCGTCAAAGTCTCCACGGACACAGAAGCCTCCTGCTTACTAAACTTGGGAGAAGTAAAAAGTTGTGCACTAAAAGTATAACAATAGCAACATGTCGGGGGGCGCAGCCAATAGTAACATGTCGGGGACGCAGCCAATAGTAACATGTCGGGGAGCAGCCAATAGTAACATGTCGGGGGGCGCAGCCAATAGTAACATGTCGGGGACGCAGCCAATAGTAACATGTCGGGGAGCAGCCAATAGTAACATGTCGGGGAGCAGCCAATAGTAACATGTCGGGGGGCAGCCAATAGTAACATGTCGGGGAGCAGCCAATAGTAACATGTCGGGGACGCAGCCAATAGTAACCTGTCGGGGGCGCAGCCAATAGTAACTTGTTGGGGGGCGCAGCCAATAGTAACATGTCGGGGGGCGCAGACAATAGCAACATGTCGGGTGGCAGCCAATAGCAACATGTCGGGCGCAGACAATAGTAACATATCAGGGGGTGCAGCCAATAGTAACATGTTGGGGGGCGCAGCCAATAGTAACATGTCGGGGGGCGCAGACAATAGTAACATGTCGGGGGGCGCAGACAATAGTAACATGTCGGGGGGCGCAGACAATAGTAACATGTCGGGGGGCGCAGACAATAGTAACATGTTGGGGGGCGCAGCCAATAGTAACTTGTCGGGGGCACAGCCAATAGTAACATGTCGGGCCGCAGCCAATAGTAACATGTCGGGGGCGCAGCCAATAGTAATATGTCGGGGGCGCAGCCAAAAGTAACATGTCGGGGGCGCAGCCAATAGTAACATGTCGGGGGGCGCAGCCAATAGTAACATGTCGGGGGCGCAGCCAAAAGTAACATGTCGGGGGGCGCAGCCAATAGTAACATGTCGGGGGCGCAGCCAATACTAACATGTCGGGGGGCGCAGCCAATAGTAACATGTCGGGGGCGCAGGCAATAGTAACATGTCGGGGACGCAGCCAATAGTAACATGTCGGGGGGCGCAGCCAATAGTAATATGTCGGGGGCGCAGCCAATAGTAACATGTCGAGGGCGCAGCCAATAGTGACTTGTCGGGGGCGAAGCCAATAGTAACATGTCGGGGGCGCAGCCAATAGTAACATGTCGGGGGCGCAGGCAATAGTAACATGTCGGGGACGCAGCCAATAGTAACATATCGGGGAGCAGCCAATAGTAACAAGTCGTGGACGCAGCCAATAGTAACCTGTCGGGGACGCAGCCAATAGTAACCTGTCGGGGACGCAGCCAATACTAACTTGTTGGGGGGCGCAGCCAATAGTAACTTGTCGGGGGCGCAGCCAATAGTAACATGTCGGGCGACAGCCAATAGTAACATGTCGGGGGCGCAGCCAATAGTAACTTGTCGGGGACGCAGCCAATAGTAACATGTCGGGGACGCAGCCAATAGTAACATATCGGGGAGCAGCCAATAGTAACAAGTCGGGGACGCAGCCAATAGCAACATGTCGGGGGGAGCAGCCAATAGTAACATGTCGGGGTCGCAGCCAATAGTAACATGTCGGGGACGCAGCCAATAGTAATATGTCGGAGGCGCAGCCAATAGTAATATGTCGGAGGCGCAGCCAATAGTAACTTGTTGGGGGGCGCAGCTAATAGTAACATGTCGGGGGCGCAGCTAATAGTAACATGTTGGGGATGCAGCCAATAGTAATATGTCGGGGGCGCAGCCAATAGTAACATGTCGGGGGCGCAGCTAATAGTAACATGTTGGGGATGCAGCCAATAGTAATATGTCGGGGGCGCAGCCAATAGTAACATGTCGGGGGCGCAGGCAATAGTAACATGTGGGGGGCGCAGCCAATAGTAATATGTCAGGGACGCAGCCAATAGTAATATGTCGGGGGCGCAGCCAATAGTAACATGTCGGGGGCGCAGGCAATAGTAACATGTCGGGGGCGCAGCCAATAGTAACATGTCGGGGACGCAGCCAATAGTAATATGTCGGGGACGCAGCCAATAGTAACATGTCGGGGAGCAGCCAATAGTAATATGTCGGGGACGCAGCCAATAGTAATATGTCGGGGACGCAGCCAATAGTAACATGTCGGGGGCGCAGCCAATAGTAACATGTCGGGGAGCAGCCAATAGTAATATGTCGGGGACGCAGCCAATAGTAACATGTCGGGGAGCAGCCAATAGTAATATGTCGGGGAGCAGCCAATACTAACATGTCGGGGGCGCAGCCAATAGTAACTCGTTGGGGGGCGCAGCCAATAGTAACTTGTCGGGGGCGCAGCCAATAGCAACATGTCGGGGACGCTGCCAATAGTAACATGTCGGGGACGCTGCCAATAGTAACATGTCGGGGAGCAGCCAATAGTAATATGTCGGGGGAGCAGCCAATACTAACATGTCGGGGGCGCAGCCAATAGTAACTTGTTGGGGGGCGCAGCCAATAGTAGCTTGTCGGGCGACAGCCAATAGTAACATGTCGGGGAGCAGCCAATAGTAACAAGTCGGGGGCGCAGCCAATAGTAATATGTCGGGGGCGCAGCCAATAGTAACATGTCGGGGAGCAGCCAATAGTAATATGTCGGGGACGCAGCCAATAGTAACATGTCATGGACGCAGCCAATAGTAACATGTTGGGGAGCAGCCAATAGTAACATGTCGGGGGCGCAGCCAATAGTAACTTGTTGGGGCGCGCAGCCAATAGTAGCATGTCGGGGAGCAGCCAATAGTAACATGTCGGGGGTGCAGCCAATAGTAACATGTCGGGGACGCAGCCAATAGTAACATGTCGGGGGCGCAGCCAATAGTAACATGTCGGGGAGCAGCCAATAGTAACTTGTTGGGGGGTGCAGCCAATAGTAACTTGTTGGGGGGCGCAGCCAATAGTAACTTGTTGGGGGGCGCAGCCAATAGTAACATGTCGGGGGTGCAGAAAATAGTAGCATGTCGGGGAGCAGCCAATAGTAACATGTCGGGGGGCGCAGCCAATAGTAACATGTCGGGGGGCGCAGCCAATAGTAACATGTCGAGGGGCGCAGCCAATAGTAACATGTCGAGGGGCGCAGCCAATAGTAATATGTCGGGGGCGCAGCCAATAGTAATATGTCGGGGGCGCAGCCAATAGTAACATGTCGGGGGCGCAGCCAATAGTAACATGTCGGGGGGCGCAGCCAATAGTAACATGTCGGGGGCGCAACCAATAGTAACACACGTTGGGGACGCAGCCAATAGTAACATGTCGGGGACACAGCCAATAGTAACTTGTCGGGGGCGCAGCCAATAGCAACTTGTTGGGGGGCGCAGCCAATAGTAACATGTCGGGGACACAGCCAATAGTAACATATCGGGGAGCAGCCAATAGTAACAAGTCGGGGGCGCAGCCAATAGTAACATGTCGGGGGTGCAGCCAATAGTAACATGTCGGGGACGCAGCCAATAGTAACAAGTCGGTGGCGCAGCCAATAGTAACATGTCGGGGGTGCAGCCAATAGTAACATGTCGGGGACGCAGCCAATAGTAACATGTCGGGGGCGCAGCCAATAGTAACATGTCGGGGAGCAGCCAATAGTAACTTGTTGGGGGGTGCAGCCAATAGTAACTTGTTGGGGGGCGCAGCCAATAGTAACTTGTTGGGGGGCGCAGCCAATAGTAACATGTCGGGGGTGCAGAAAATAGTAGCATGTCGGGGAGCAGCCAATAGTAACATGTCGGGGGGCGCAGCCAATAGTAACATGTCGGGGGGCGCAGCCAATAGTAACATGTCGAGGGGCGCAGCCAATAGTAACATGTCGAGGGGCGCAGCCAATAGTAATATGTCGGGGGCGCAGCCAATAGTAATATGTCGGGGGCGCAGCCAATAGTAACATGTCGGGGGCGCAGCCAATAGTAACATGTCGGGGGGCGCAGCCAATAGTAACATGTCGGGGGCGCAACCAATAGTAACATGTCGGGGGGCGCAGCCAATAGTAACATGTCGGGGGGCGCAGCCAATAGTAACATGTCGGGGGCGCAACCAATAGTAACACACGTTGGGGACGCAGCCAATAGTAACATGTCGGGGACACAGCCAATAGTAACTTGTCGGGGGCGCAGCCAATAGCAACTTGTTGGGGGGCGCAGCCAATAGTAACATGTCGGGGACACAGCCAATAGTAACATATCGGGGAGCAGCCAATAGTAACAAGTCGGGGGCGCAGCCAATAGTAACATGTCGGGGGCGCAGCCAATAGCAACTTGTTGGGGGGCGCAGCCAATAGTAACATGTTGGGGACGCAGCAAATAGTAACATATCGGGGAGCAGCCAATAGTAACAAGTCGGGGGCGCAGCCAATAGTAACATGTCGGGGGCGCAGCCAATAGTAACATGTAGGGGGCGCAGTCAATAGTAACATGTCGAGGAGCAGCCAATAGTAATATGTCGGGGACGCAGCCAATAGTAGCATGTCGGGGAGCAGCCAATAGTAACATGTAGGGGGCGCAGTCAATAGTAACATGTCGGGGAGCAGCCAATAGTAATATGTCGGGGACGCAGCCAATAGTAGCATGTCGGGGAGCAGCCAATAGTAACATGTCGGGGGTGCAGCCAATAGTAACTTGTTGGGGGGTGCAGCCAATAGTAACTTGTTGGGGGGCGCAGCCAATAGTAACTTGTTGGGGGGCGCAGCCAATAGTAACATGTCGGGGCGCAGCCAATAGTAACATGTCGGGGGGCGCAGCCAATAGTAACATGTCGGGTACGCAGCCAATAGTAACATGTCGAGGGGCGCAGCCAATAGTAATATGTCGGGGGCGCAGCCAATAGTAACTTGTCGGGGGCGCAACCAATAGTAACATATCGGGGAGCAGCCAATAGTAACATGTCGGGGACGCAGCCAATAGTAACTTGTCGGGGGCGCAGCCAATAGTAACTTGTTGGGGGGCGCAGCCAATAGTAACTTGTCGGGGCGCAGCCAATAGTAACATGTCGGGCGACAGCCAATAGTAACATGTCGCGGACGCAGCCAATAGTAACATGTCGGGGACGCAGCCAATAGTAACATATCGGGGAGCAGCCAATAGTAACAAGTCGGGGGCGCAGCCAATAGTAATATGTCGGGGGCGCAGCCAATAGTAACATGTCGGGGGCGCAGCCAATAGTAACATGTCGGGGGCGCAGCCAATAGTAACATGTTGGGGGGCGCAGCCAATAGTAACATGTCGGGGGGCAGCCAATACTAACATGTCGGGGGCGCAGCCAATAGTAACTTGTTGGGGGGCGCAGCCAATAGTAACATATCGGGGAGCAGTCAATAGTAACATGTCGGGGACGCAGCCAATAGTAACATGTCGGGGGGCGCAGCCAATAGTAACATGTCGGGGGCGCAACCAATAGTAACACACGTTGGGGACGCAGCCAATAGTAACATGTCGGGGACACAGCCAATAGTAACTTGTCGGGCGACAGCCAATATTAACATGTCGGGGGCGCAGCAAATAGTAACTTGTTGGGGGGCGCAGCCAATAGTAACTTGTCGGGGGCGCAGCCAATAGTAACATGTCGGGCGACAGCCAATATTAACATGTCGGGGGCGCAGCCAATAGTAACTTGTCGGGGGCGCAGCCAGTAGTAACTTGTCGGGGGGCGCAGCCAATAGTAACTTGTCGGGCGGCGCAGCCAATAGTAACATGTCGGGGAGCAGCCAATAGTAACATGTCAGGGATGCAGCCAATAGTAACCTGTCGGGGGGCGCAGCCAATAGTAACCTGTCGGGGGGAGCAGCCAATAGTAACATGTCGGGGGGCGCAGCCAATAGCAACTTGTCAGGGAAGCAGCCAATAGTAACATGTTGGGGGCGCAGCCAATAGTAACTTGTCGGGGGGCGCAGCCAGTAGTAACTTGTCGGGGGGCGCAGACAATAGTAACTTGTCGGGGGGAGCAGCCAATAGTAACATGTCGGGGGGCGCAGCCAATAGCAACTTGTCAGGGAAGCAGCCAATAGTAACATGTTGGGGGCGCAGCCAATAGTAACTTGTCGGGGGGCGCAGCCAGTAGTAACTTGTCGGGGGGCGCAGACAATAGTAACATGTCGGGGGCGCAGCCAATAGTAACATGTCGGGGACACAGCCAATAGTAACTTGTCGGGGGCGCAGCCAGTAGTAACTTGTCGGGGACACAGCCAATAGTAACATGTCGGGGGCGCAGCCAATAGTAACATGTCGGGGACACAGCCAATAGTAACTTGTCGGGGGCGCAGCCAGTAGTAACTTGTCGGGGGGCGCAGCCAATAGTAACATGTCGGGGGGCGCAGCCAATAGTAACATGTCGGGGGCGCAGCCAATAGTAACATGTCGGGGGGCGCAGCCAATAGTAACATGTCGGGGGGCAGCCCCTTCTTCTGAAGCCGCTGTCTGACTGCACTGCTTATAAGAATGAAAGCTCAGCAAGGTGCAATGAACTAGTGAAGGGAGAGGAGAGAAATGTACCAAGAAAGCAAGTGTCACGGAACGTAACAGTATGTGTAACATCGCATGGATACAATTAGTAACACTGATAGATACAACTATATATTCATGTATCTCCTGGAAAGGAAAAGGTTGACTTGGGACTTCTCAAGGCAAAATTAAAAGAAATCCCTGCGCTTGGCCCGTTATACCCCAGACAGTAAGTTTAGCTATTTTCCAAGCTAAGGTCCCCTTTACCAGCAGTATCTCCGCTGTTGTCACTTCTCCCCTCACACCACTGGCTATTTTGTCCCTGCGGCTACAAGCGCTACATCCCACCAGCAATTACACTCGGAGCTCAACCACTAACTTAGTATGCTTTACAAATGGATTGGGTTATATCTACCTTTTTGTGTGCAGCCTTTTATTCCCCTTCCTCTATCTGCTCTACCGAAGATAGATATTATCACTTTTGGGCAGGCCAAGGGGGAGATGATCTACTGGAAGGCAACCCAAATATGGGCTGGCTGGAACGAATTGGGACAGGGAAACGAACACGCTGAACAAAGTGAACTGCAGATGGGGCTTGTGAGCCAACAGCCAACAATGACTGACAACCACCAAAACACCTAGAATTCCAACACGCATAACAGATGGAATAGCTGAAGTACATATGAGGTATTGGTTAGTATTATGGCCAAGATACTTAAGCTCACAAGCCCACGACAAGGGTCCTTGTTGTCTCGTAGGTCCTTACTCTAACAAGACAACTTACACCAGGAGTTCTGCCTGCAAGCAGGCGATTGCCCCAATAGGCCCCCCACTGGAACATCAAGGAGATGGCTAACTCTAGATGGTAAGAGACAGGACACCATTCACACACACCAATAGCGAAGGAACATCCACCCTGAACAATGAACTGTTCGCACCTCATGTCTGCTCACCTACACAGACAGAACATGTCGCTGTTCACACCAAAAACAGACAGGAACCCCACTCAGAACTCTCATGCAACCGGATATTAAACACAAGCCAGTGCAAAAGTCCTCACACTGGGGGAAAGAGAGACCAAACTGACATAAAGGGAACTGTGTTCGACGTCACCCACTTGACAACACGGGACATGTCTAGATGACGACCTGTTAAAGGGAGATGGGGTCCACATAACAAGCAGACGGGGAATACAGGTGTGCATACCGTCCTCAGGGAAGGTGGGAGAAATACTTTAGACTAACATGTATAACACAATGAGTGGGAATGAGATGAGTAAATGACCAGCGCCCTCTACTAGTAGCAGGCGGTATTTATATATACTCCTTCTAGGGGAGTAGGGGAGGGATATTACTTACAAGAAGTATATATATCTATATATACTCCTTCTACGGTGGGGATGTTCCTGATAATGAGTGTGTATATATATATATATATATATATACACATACATACATACATACATACATACATGTACACACACACACAAACCCTCTAGGAGGATAATGTTGCTGACAATCAGTATATATATATATTCTAAAAGCCCTCCCCAACTACTAAGCAGGTGCAGCAGGTAGCAGAACACTTCCATAGACACTCCAAGCAGTGCTAGAGAAACCTGACAGGAAATTCTAAAATCGTGCTAGTTTAAACCAGACCTGCCACAACAGTACCTCCCCTTCTAGAAGGGGCCTCAGGACCCTTAGGACCAGCTCTATTTGAATTACGTCTGTGAAAGTTCTTAACTCGATGATCCACATTGACATCTGCTGTTGGAACCCGTTTACTTTCTTCCTGCCAATGCAAGTACTGTAACAAATTCCTCACTCGATGAGTCCACAATGCGACTGACCTCAAATTGAAGATCAGCCATCACTGGAACAGGAGGAGAAGAACCATTCCCTGGATCAAAAAACATTTTTAACAAAGATTATGAAACACATGTATCTAAAGGCAGCAGAATTAATTCTTTCCGTCATTTTGAAAAGGACCAATAAACTGCGGACCTAGCTTGAAAGACGGTTGTTTCAGTTTGAGGTTTTTAGTTGATAACCAGACCAAATCTCCCACCCAGAAATCAACCCCCATCCATAGAAAAAAAAACTAAATAATATCCTACAAAAAAAGAAGTATCAGCTGATTATTATGTCACATCTGACCAGGACGTACCGAAACTGGTCCGCGGAACAGTTCCTGGGGTATGTTTGCATAGTGGAACAAAGAACACAAACCACCACAGGTAATGTGTGGAATAACAGATGAAGAGGAGAAATTTTCTTATATGACTAAGCAATTGAAGCTATCTATAGCAGATGTTCCGCTCTGATGAGAACCCACCCAACCCATGTTATTCGGCCACTCACTGTCTCTATCTGGGACAGACGTAAAAAACTAAGAAAACAACTACCACCAATAACCACAGTATTTAGCTTGAGATGAGCAGGGAAAGGCAGGAGACCAAGATCCAGCTATGAATCCAACAATCATCAGATGAAGACTGAGAATAATCAGCACAGGTCTACAGCAAAGACAAGAATAAAAGCCCTCCCTAATTACTAGGCAGGTGCAACAGGTAGCAAAACACTCCCATAGATACCCCCAGCAGTGCTAAAGAAAGCAGAGAGAAAAATCCAAAATAGTGCTAGTATAAACCACATCTTCGTCAAAGAAAACTAGAACCTACCGCAACAGTGATCTTCCTGATGTGACACCTCAGAACTCCATTTAATGATATTCGGATACAGAAATTTGATATCAATGGAAACAGAAACTCAAAAAGTTTTGTTGCACAACATCAAGTATGTTTTTCCCTTAAGCAGTGATCAATGTGACCCCCCCGTCACACCGGACACACATGGAGCTTGTAGTCCCGTTCCTGTTGTACACGTTGTAGCGGATTACAATGGAGTGATGCATGGTGGGCGGTAAGAGGGGCACATACACTCTAATCACAAGGCGTAAGGTCTAGGGAATGTTGAGGCCAAGGAAGAAGTTCACTATCATCTCCACCTCCACCAGCACATCCAATCCATCTGTTTGACAGTCGCTGCTCACTTCTGACATCATTGTGATAATGGAAGTGTGTGGAGGGGCGTCCTGGTGGCGTTTCCTGTTCTGGCTGCGGCAGAAGCCATATCTGTAGGATGTTCAGGTACGATATTCCCCGGCTGATTTCCTCATGGAGAAAGATGGGTCCGGACGCTTTCCTACAGGTTGTTCACCTTAAGGGACTCGCCCATACGCTCCACGTAGTCGGCTCGGTTTCCCCTTCCCCGCATTGTGACCGATAGGTTAAAGGAAGCTTGATCACTAAACACTAAAGACTACATGAAATGTTGCTTTCCATTACAGTTTGCATATTCTTGCAGATAGCACATGCCTGCACTTTGTCATCCGGTTTCAGGGCCGGTAACAATTCTAATCAGTAAGGATAACATTGCAAACGTTTGTGCAGAATCTTCCACATGGTCGGCGGTGGGACGTCCAATTCTTTGCTCACTCTGACCGTGGACTTTGTGTCAAACTTACATAGATGCACTCCACTCTCTCTACACCTACTGGTGGATGGATGGATGATTTTCGCTTACAAATGCAGCATTTTTCCTTATAATTCGAGTATGGCTTACAAGTTGTGTGCTCAGTAGGTCAACGTATCGTATGTCTTCCCGGTTTCCTTTTACCACTGACCATTCCAAGTGGCATCTCTTTTTCCAGCAACTTTGCTCTCCTCACGTGCCCAAAGTAAGTCAGTCTCTGTCTCTTGATCTTGCCTTCCAGGGACACCTCTGGGTTGATACGGTATACGGTCCAGGATAGCTTTGTTGGTGATCCTCGCTGTCCAGGGGATTCATAGACATTTTCTCCAACACCACAGCTCAAAAGCGTCAATTTTTCTGTCTGCTATCCTCAATGTCCACGTCTCACAGCCATGTGTTGAAATTGGGAAGACGATGGCTGCGATTAACCTTTGTGTGATGGTGACTGAGGCATCCTTGCTCTTCCATATTGGGTTCACACTCATCATGGCCGTACACCCCAGTGCTAATCGATTCTTTATCTCACCTGTCGAGCTGCTACTATGATTGATGAGGGACCCAAGGAATACAGAACTATTAACCACTTGGATTTCCTCATTGTTGACCTTCATATTGACATCCTTGGAGCTGCTAAAATAGCCAAAAAGAATCAACTTAAGATGAATTAGCATAACAATTTCTGGCTACAAAGACTGAAGAAAACTGAAGGATTTGAAATATAAAAGTGGGCTGTAATATCTGCCATCAGAGTCCGTACAAAGATGTACGGATGTACACTACCAACACTTCCATCTCATTGGGTCAAGAAGGACTTGACCTCTTCCTACACTGTCGGTCTGCTTCTTGCGCTGAGCAACAGTTCTATGTGTCAGTCTACGTGTGAGTTAAAACCTCTTGCAACATCTATGTGCTTCGTCCTTTGCTGGTAAAGGATTACTATTTCACAGTATTGTTCATTGGTATATGCCTAGCGGCTTGCATCATGTTGTCTCTTGTCGTAGACTCGGCCACTGTGCATCGAACAAGCAGCTCCACACACAAACCCTCCTACAGTGCTAGAAAGATTGCTTTTGCCCCTAGATAGATAGATAGATAGATAGATAGATAGATAGATAGATAGATAGATAGATATGAATCCTCCGGGGTCATCGGGTCCAATCGCCTGCTCAATGCAGGATCACTAAATCATTCCAGAAAGATGTCTATTCAGCCTCTGAAGAATTGCATTGGAGGAGAACTCATCACCTCCCGTGGCAACCTGTTCCACTCATTGATCCCCCTCACTGTCTAATATCTAATCTGTCTAATTTTTTTTGCAAGCTAAGCATTCCCAGATCCTTTAACCATTCCTCATAAGATATGGTTTGCAAATTTAGGTGCCCAGAACTGGACCCAGTATTCCAGATGAGGTCTGACTAAGGAAGAGTAGAGGGGGATAATGACCTCATGTGATCTAGACTCTATGCTTCTCTTAATACATCCCAGAATTGTGTTTGCCTTTTTGGCTGCTGCATCACACTGTTGACTCATGTTCAGTCTATGATCTATTAGTATACCCAAGTCTTTTTCACATGTGCTGCTGCTTAGCCCAATTCCTCCCATTCTGTATGCGCTTTCCTCATTTTTCTTGCCTGGATATAGGACTTTGTATTTCTCTTTGTTAAATACCATTCTGTTAGTCGCTGACCACTGTACAAGCTTTTCTAGATCTTTTTGAATCCTTTTTCTCTTCCCTAGTATTAGCTATCCTTCCTAGCTTTGTGTCACCGGCAAATTTGATCAGTTTCCCATCAATTCCTCCAGATCATTTATAACAATGTTGACCAACACTGGGCCCCGGACAGAGCCTTGTGGTCCCCACTTGATACATTCTTCCCCTTGGATGTGCAGCCATTTATGACCACTCTTTGAGTACGATCACTCAGCCAGATGTGAATCCACCTAACAGTTGTCTTGTTAATCCCAGATTTGGTCATTTTTCTCAGTAAGTCTGGTATGAGATACTTTGTCAAATGCTTTACTAAAGCCAAGATATACTATATCCACCGCATCTCCCTGATCAGCCCAGTCGGTGATTCTGTCATAGAAGGAGATTAGATTAGTCTGGCATGACTTGTTTGTTACAAACCCATGCTGGCTCTGGTTAATTACTCCATTCTCATCCAAGTACTTGCATACATGCTGCATACATACATACATAGTGGGGTGCTGAATCCAAATCTTATCTCAAATGTGCTCTTTTTTGCACTTTCATTATACCCCATTTTCATGAATTTTACCAGTAATCTTAATATTTCGTTACTTATGATTGCGGGTTGTTACTATGTAGCTCAAGTTATAGGATTTGTTTGATTACTAGTTATTCTCAAGGATATTTTTCTGGTGACATCTGGCATTGTTTTGTGTTTTCTTTCACATTGGAAAGAGGTATGGTTCAATCTCAGTAGGGCATTTGGTAAAGATGAAAGGAGAATGTGATATTATATATATATATATCTCCTGTACACGGATGGGTAATTTGTATGGATTTGAAGATAGTGAACTTACTGCTGGCCCAGCAGGCAGGTTACACAAAGTACCCCTGTTCCTTGTGCTTTTGGGACAGCAGGGCTACTGCAGACCAAGGGTGAAAAAGTAATGGCCACTAAGAATCAGTTTGACGCTTGGTCACAAAAACTTTATAAATGATCCTCTGGTTGATAGGAAAAATTGTCTTCTCCCCACTACACATAAAACTTGGTATAATGAAACAATTTTTCAAAGCCCTTGACCTCAGTGGAGACAGCGTCCACCACATATGTTTTACCTTTCCAAGTCTGAGTGACGACAAGAAAAAAGCATCTAGATCTGACGCACCTTAGATAAGAACGCTCCTCAGGGATGTCTACTTGGTTACAACAATGAATGTGGTTGAAGCCAGTGCTTGGTAGGCTTTCTCTAAGATGGTGCAGAAGTCCCTTGGGGACAGGAAAGCTGACAACTACCAAGAGCTTGTGGAGGAGCTGCACTTGAGTTGTCAGTCACTTGGATGTAAAATGCGTATCAAGGTGCATTACTTACATTGTCACTTGGGTGAATTTCCAGAGAACCTGGGTGATGTTAGTAAAGAGCAGGGTGAACGCTTTCATCAAGATATTAAAGTAATGGAAGAGCGCTAACAAGGTTGATGGGATGCCAACATGATGACAGATTGCAGTGTTCGAGGAGCGGGGCCACAGCTGAGGAGATGGAGGGGTAGATAAAGATTTCTGTGTCATGGTGGCTCTACCATCTCCTCCCCTGAGGGTAGCTTGGGACCCAGCCAAGTTACTACTGGGGAAGGTCACTGGGAAAGGGTAACTAGCGGTCACCCTAAATCTTCTTGTCACTCATGACGCCACCGCTCCGTCCTCTGCAGTGAAACTTGTTGTAGGAAATAGCAGTCCACATACAGGGATAACTTTCTGGACAAACCGGGAACGATCGGAAATGTCCATTTACTGCAACTTAATAATAACATCCAAGTTTCGATGGTAGATGATGGCACAGATACAACAGGAGAAGGTGGTGTGACAGGGAGGACTCTCGGGGTAATCCGGACAATCCACAGTCTTAGTTATCTGTGAGATCCGCCCCCAGCGACTCTCTCTCTCTCCAACTTTCTACTGGTCCACACTCACGCTTCCTGTGCCTTCATTCACCGAGCAATGATCCCTTCCTCTCTCAGTGCTTAATGGTAGAACTGGCACATCCTGGGTAGAATAGTCCCAGGCCAAGCAGTAGGGAAATCGCTCAGCTTCCTCCATTCTCCACTCAAAGACCGATCGTAGTCTGTGCGGCTCACTCCCTGACTAGTTCTCTCTCTCTTGCAATCCGAATAGCAGAAGAAGACTCACTCACCACTACACCTTGCAAACACATATATATCACAGGGTCACATGACATACAACACGATACATTTTCCAGACATAACCCAGACATTAATCTATTCAGGGCTGTAGAGGTACAATACACATCAAATACACACTACGTAGAAGACACTGACAATACCCTTGCGCGAGACAAACACACAGCTCATTGTAAACCTTTGTGTGAGAGATGCTGCAGATGGCAGAGGGGGCGCTCCGCTACAGAGAAGGGGTTACAATCTGAACACGTCTAGGATTTGTTGCGCCTCATTCAGCCCAGGATTGAATCACCGGAAGGGCTCTTTCACACGGATATCTCTGCGCCACAATATTATCCCTATGGGGCTTAAATTCTGTATTGGAAAAGCTTTCTGCTGCGGCATTAAGGATGTGTTAGGCCTCCCTCACACAGGCAGTGCGGTAAGCGCCGCAATTCAAATTGTGGTGCTTTGCCGTGTTTTATTTTCGTTTTCGGCTGTAGCAATGCTGCGACTGGCGCCGACTTCCAGCATTTCTCATCATTGATGAGGAGCACAAAACGCCCAGAAATAGAACAGGCACACCCGAAAATCGCAGCGCTGGAAAATGCTGCTGTCTGAGCGGTCCTATTAAAAACGTCTGTGTGAGGGAGGCCTGGCAGGATTGTGGCAGATTTCTAGCATACAGGAGATAAAATTCTACAATTAAAATATCCCGAAAAAAATGCAAGAAATTCCACAAGACGTTCGCAGTAAAAATCTAATTGATAAAACCCACATCTGCGCTGCGTCCTGCAGACAATTCCGTTCTGCGTGAACGGCCCCCAGTGTGGCGGAGAGGGCGGCATCAGCCGGATGAATAGCCGAGGGCTGCTTGGATTTGTGGAGCTGTTGGATGTGATCGTTAATTAGGACTTAATAGCACATTATGCCACATCATGACTCAGAACGTGCCCTCCGGCGCCACCGCCCTACATGTTCGTACATCACAGAGATAATCGCCACTTAGCTTAAAGGCTTCTGACAAGTTGAAAGAAAAGGTGGTTTTTGGGAAGAAGTTTTACTGGAGATAATATAATGATAAAAATAGAGATGAGACCTTTAGGAACCGGGCATCAAATACGGGTAAAGGTTAGGCCTGATGCAGGAAGAGGGGTCCGGCCAGCAGACCCTTACATAGCCGGCTCTTGAGTTGTTCTTTTCATGTATGAGTTGAAGTTCACACATTTATATCAATGAGAAACTGAAGGGGTTATTAATGGACGGTCGCTATATTTCGCCGAGGTTCAGGTATTACGCCCAGTAGGTATGAAGGGAGTTCGTGTCTCACTATGTGAGACACGGAAAAAAACAGGGTGTAACGTAATCTCCAGCAAAGGTAGTTGCTGGATATGTTTTTGTAAAACATGTTTGAGCCTGGTGTTTTTGGAATGGATGCCAGGTTCAGTAGTGGGGCTGTCCATTCCACTCCCTCCACTCCAGGTCTTATTATGGGGAGGTAGGCTCCTCAGGTGCAGAGGCTGGCCAATTAGCGGGGCCATAAAGTCTGCAAAGCTGCAGACAGAGGGAGGCCAGGTTCAGCTAGGTAAGCTGGAAGCTGCTGGCCTCAAGGGACGCTTTATCCCTGACCAAGAGGAACTGGACTTTGTGCAAAACGGTTGGTGTTCCTGCGGCTGCAGCCAGCCTATCGTATTCTTATGCAGCACAGTGATTAACGCGGCTGCAGGGGACTGGGGGCGGAGCTTTAAGTTAAGAGCGAGATAGAAAGGGGGGAGGAGCTTAGAACGGAAGGGGGGAAGAAGAAAGGAAGAGGAACAGAAGTGAGAAGCAAGTGAAGAGAGAAGACGGAGCCGTGCAAGACAGAAGACACGTGGAATACAATTGCCTGGAGGAGAAGATTGTCGTTTTTGCTAACCAGCAGAAGGACACGTGGATTACAAATTTGGATTTACAAATTGAAAGCAGAGCAAGCGGAGCGGAGGATTAAAGTTAAAGAAGAAGAGGAAGAAACTTACCGCTGAGGACCGGAGACGTCGGGAGAAGAAGAGAAGAGGAGTCCGGTGAGAAGACCAGAAGGGAAAGAAAATGGAGGACCTGCGGGCGCAAATCCAGGAGGCAGTTAGCCAGGACGGCACCGGATGGCTGGAGGAGCTGCTGCGGAGCTACACGACGGCCGCGGGAGCGGCGGAGCCGGAGGGACCCGGAACGCAACTGAGGAGAGCCAGCGAAGCGTCGCCGGAAGGAGGGGAGCAGCTGCGGGGAAGACCGCAGCGAAGAAAGCAGCCGCCAGCGAGGCTCAGCCTGAGCCCGGCGAACAAACGTCGCGGAATGAGGAGCAGCAGGGGAGAAGATGAAGCGGCGGCCGCCGCAAAAACCGGAAGCAAGATGGCGCCGGGTTCAAAACGTTTGGCGGGAAAACGGCCCGCCACGAGGCAGCGCTCACCGCCGGCGAGCGGGAACAGAATAATAGAAGCCCAGCCATCTTCTACAGCAGCAGCAGCAGCACCAACCGCAACAGGGAAGCGCGCGCCGGCGCGCAAAACAGCGCAGACGAGGAGTGGTGCGGTCATGAGCCAGACGGAGGAGAGAGGGAACACGCGGGAAGGGCGCGTACCCCGCCAACACCGCAGAGCATCGCAGCCAGAGCGCAGGGCTGAAGGTAGGCAACAAAAAGGCAGGGGGCCAAGTAAGAGGGGGAACATCACGGGAACAGCCGCCACCTATAGCACCCCCGCCAGCACCCCCGCCAGCAGCCCCGTTAGCAGCCCCGCTAGCACCCCCGCTAGCAGCCCAACCCCTGCCATTTTACGCCCAGGAAGGTCACATCGAGGCAGGGGTAGCCGGTTCGAGGGGTCACGTAGCCCGACCCAGAGCCCACTTGCAGCGGGCCAAGCGAGTCATAGCCGCGGTATGCCATCTTGCTATGGCGGTAATAGACCGGAGTCTTCCCTATACCCGGGTCAGCAAGGGGGGTCATACACCACACAGAGGCCAAGCAGACACACTTCATTAGTGCAGCCACCCGCTACGGGCATGCAGCATAGGTGTTTCGTTAACCCGAGATACCTCGACCCAAGGCTGCAAGAAACGTTGGGTTATGCATCCCAAGTATCAGGTAATTACGCTAGCAGTAGCCGCCAAGGACAGGGCGCTAGGCGTAGGCGCAGGGACAGAGCCAGGGCGATAAGACTAGATGCCAGGCGTTCGCGCCAGCTAGAGCAGGCAGGCAGCGCTTCAAGTAGCAGCAGCGGCAGGGCAAGAAGAGTCAGCAGAGTAGATAGGAGCAGCTCAAGAGAAGATAGACGGGACTCTGAAGAACATCGGCACCTGCTCAATGTACAAGCTGAACAGAGTGCAAGAGACTACAGGAGTTACAGAAGTCGTGGCCACTCGCATGGACGGTCGTGCGGACACCAACCTGGTTTGGCCCATCAGCAGAGGGCGCAGGAGGCTACGCAAAAGGACAGTCGTCAGCCCACGCCAGACCACAGGATCCGGAGGAGGGATACAGCTGGGACATCACCCTTGGCGTTGCCGGAGGTCGGTCGAGCTGGTGAGTTGTCATTACAAAATGCTTGGTGTAATGTGATGGATCCCGCGAAGGGCGCGGAAAAACAAGATTTGGTTGCGGTGTTGAAGTCTTTGTTGAGCAAGGTGGATCCGCAAGAGGGGCTTGCAGGATCCGGTGGTTCACCGGGGGGCAGAGGCCCGCCTGTGAGTAATGTGTCTGGAAGCTCAACGTTGTGTACAGATGGTGACCCAACGGAAGGTTTAAAATATGCAGATTCTATGTTCTGCGGTGTTGCCCCGCTAGGGGTAGGTTTGGCTGAAGAGGTTACGGAAAGGATCAAAAAAGGTTTATATGTGGATATTTGGTCCTTATTGTCGGTGGACCACGTTATGGTGGACAAGGAACGGTTGTCCGAACGTGGAACAGAAAAGAAGCCAAAGATTGCCAAGACGTTCGGCAATTGGCTTCAGGCGTATATGGTTTTGGCTCATGTGGTGTGTCAGCATCAGCCGATTAAAGGTCCAGAGTTGATGGTCTATTTAAACACCATATACAGCGCCTACAAGCTGCACGGTGGGTCAGCTTGGTGGCGCTATGATGAGGATTTCCGCAGGCGCGTATCCGGAACGAGTCACATAAGCTGGGCCACAAAAGCGACCGACGTGTGGATCCAGCTGATCCTAGCACAACGGCCCGCCAGAGCGTCCTTTCCGGCGGGAGCCGCGGGAGGCGGGCAACAGCCCCCCGCGGCATCACAGAGACCGAACGGCACATGTTGGCTCTATAACGAGGGCCATTGCCGATTTCACGCCACCTGCAAATTCCGACATGAATGCTCGGTTTGCGGGGGGCAGCACGCAGCAGTTCGCTGCTTTAAAAAACAAAGAGCGTCTGCCGCAGTGGGTGGTGCCGGTGGAGCACCGAACGCCAGTGAAAAGTCGGGTCCTGCTTCCGTGGTTAGACATTTACCACAGGAGGCAGGCGGCAAAAATGCTTAAAGACGGTTTTTCCGTGGGTTTCGTGATTCCGTTTGTTTTTTCTCCCTCATCTATGTTTTCCCCGAATTTAAAATCGGCGTCGGATAATATTAACTTGGTCAAAGAAAATTGATAAAAGAAGTGGAGCTGGGCCGCATGGCCGGCCCTTTCGGAACACCGCCCTTTACCAATTTGCGGGTTTCCCCCTTGGGTTTAGTACCTAAGAAGGAAACCGGTAAGTTTCGTTTAATTCATCACCTTTCTTTCCCCGCCGGTGACTCGGTTAACGACGGCATATCAAAAGATCAGGCGGCGGTGACGTATACGTCTTTTGATTGCGCGGTGCGTTTGGTTAGGGCGGCGGGCAAGCGAGCTCAGCTGGCGAAGACGGACATTGAGTCCGCTTTCCGGTTGTTACCTGTTCACCCCGAATGTTTTCACCTTCTGGGGTGCCGGGTCGAGAACCAATTTTTCATAGATATGTGTCTGCCGATGGGATGCTCGATTTCGTGTTATTATTTCGAATTGTTTAGTTCTTTCCTGGAGTGGTTACTCAAGCATGAGACGGGCATCTCATCGGTGATACATTATTTAGATGATTTTTTGTTTGTGGGATCGGAGACATCAGCCGATTGCGCAATTTTGCTAAAAACCTTCCAGTCCCTCATGCGTCGGGTGGGGGTCCCGTTATCAGAGGAAAAAACGGTGGGCCCATTAACACGGATCACCTTCCTCGGGATCGAGATCGACTCCGAGGACATGGTTTTCAGGCTACCAGTGGAGAAAGTAGCAAGGCTGACCCAGGTGGTCAACGAAGTGTCCAGCTGCAGGAAGGTCATCCTGCGCCAGATACAGAGTTTGGCAGGCCTGCTTAACTTTGCCTGTAAAGTTATCCCCATGGGGCGGGTATTCTCGAGAAGGCTAACGTTAGCCATGACGGGAATTCGGGAGCCTCACCATTTCGTGCGGGTGACGCAGGGGATGAGAGCTGATTTACATATCTGGAAGGTGTTTTTGCAATCCTTCAACGGGCAGGTGATATGCCCTAAGGAGGAGGTGACCGGAAGCGACATATGCCTGTTTGCGGACGCTGCGGGATCAGGAGGCTTTGGGGTCATTTTCAATAACCATTGGTGCCGGGAACCCTGGCCCCAGAGTTGGTTGCTTAGAAAATGGACCAAAAACGTGACGCTGTTGGAGTTTTTTCCCGTGGTGGTAGCTTTGGAATTATGGATCTCGGAGTTTCAGGACCGCAAGGTCTGTTTCTGGTCAGATAATGCGGCAGTAGTACATGTTATCAATAAGCAGACATCGGCTTCCCCACCCGTGTTGGCGTTGCTGAGATACGTGGTTTTGAAATGTCTACAGAGCAATATCTACTTGCGAGCCAGGCATGTTCCGGGTCGTGACAATGGGGCGGCTGACGCACTCTCTCGTTTTCAGATGGAGGCGTTCAGGGACCGTCATCCCCAGGCGGAGGCCGAGGGGGCACGATGCCCCCCTCACTTATGGAAGCTGGTAGAGCAGAATTACTGAAGCTGGTGGAGTCATCGGTCACGCGTGCGACGTGGAACAGTTATAATTCCATTTGGCTACATTGGCTTTCATTGTCAGGCGGTTCCGTCGCCGACGGTGAGAAGGCGCGAGCGGCGACGCTGGATATGCTGGCAGCTTTGCGAAAAAAACGGCGGTCCGTCGGTGCAGCGAAAAAACACTTAGCCGGCGTAGCGTTTTTATTAAAACTACACGGCAAGGCGGATGTCACGAAGGATTTTATGTTCCGCCAAGTAATACGCGGCTGGAAAAAGGAGAAGACGCGCGTTGACAAGCGACGGCCGATTACGTTTTCCTTGTTAGTGAGGCTCCTAGAACTTTTAGAAAGTGTGTGCGACAATAGCTCGGAAGCGCTGCTATTCAGGGCAGCTTTTTCGGTGGCGTTTTTCGCGGCATTGCGCATCGGCGAGTTGGTCCCGGCCAGCAAAAACAAGCCGGGCGGCCTTCGCCACAACGACGTTATCCCCTCGGGAGAGTCTCTGCGGGTATGCGTCAGAAAGTCCAAAACAGACACGTACGGCAGAGGCGAGTGGTTAGCGATCAACAGCCTGGGCTCCAAGTGGTGCCCGGTAGCCACGGTACGTGAGTATATGAGCTCGCGTAACATCTGTGACCAATTTTTTGTTCATGCGCCGGGCACACCCCTCACCCGGTTCCAATTTTCGGCGGTTTTCCGTTCAGCCCTACGCGCGGCAGGTCTGGATGCGTCCGAATTCGGTACGCATTCTTTCAGAATAGGGGCGGCAACCATGGCAGACGCACATGGTATGAAGGAGGAAGACGTAAAACGTCTGGGCAGATGGAAGTCGCAGGCCTACAAATCATACATCAGACCAGACCTAGTGTTATAGGAATTAGGAGTGGCAAGGTTTTGCTGTCTGTTGGTTAATTCGTTTCGGTTGGATGGTACGGGTTCTGTTTTCTTTGTTTTCTATTTTTCAGCTGCGGAACCGTGGAAAATATGGATTGTCGGTCACTCTTTTGTGTATTGGGCCGAAAGGAGGGCAGCAACTCGGCCACCAGGAAGGAGCCTGGGATTGACGGACACGGTGGTAAACTGGTATGGGGTTAGAGGCCTGCAGTGGCCCAGTTTGCTGAAAATTATCACGGACATTAGCAGGTGGACCCCCCGGCGAGTCATTCTGGTCGTGCACGCCGGGGGGAACGACCTAGGAAAAATAAAATTGGGCGATCTACTCGTCCTAATGAAACAAGACATGCTCCGTTTTAGGGAGTGCTTTCAGGAGTCCATGTTGGTATGGTCGGACATTATCGGCAGGAGACGTTGGAGGGGGGCAAAAAGCCCCGAAGCAATTGAGAATGTCCGGAAGGTGGTAAACCAAAGGGTCTCAAAATTTGTGCATTCCCTGGGGGGGATTGCCATACGACATTGGGAGCTGGAGGACAGAGAGAGAGGTGCACTGAGGAGTGACGGGGTACACCTGAACGAAGTCGGTTTGGACACTTTCTTGTCAGGACTGCAGGATGGAGTCGAGGCTGCGCTAGCTCGGGTTCGTGGGGTGGGGCGGAATGCGCCGTGAAGGATACGGCGCATGCCGCGTGGCCTGAACTTTCCATGCTGGTTTGAAGGAAGGTTTACAAGCCCAAGGAAAGCGGGCTTACAAACGTCCAGTGGAACGGTTAAAGTTGATTTCAGTTAAGATAAAGCGGGTTGGAGCATGGGAAGGGTTAGCGAGTTAGAAATAATAGGTAGTAAGGGTTAAATCTTTAATAAAGCTGTGGCCTACCCCACATTTGACATTTGACATTAAAGAAGTTGTCGGTAAGTTTTGTTATTAGTTGGTAAGGGAGCGTCAGTCAGGCTGATGCCCCCAGTCTCTTATGCAGCACAGTGATTAACGCGGCTGCAGGGGACTGGGGGCGGAGCTTTAAGTTAAGAGCGAGATAGAAAGGGGGGAGGAGCTTAGAACGGAAGGGGGGAAGAAGAAAGGAAGAGGAACAGAAGTGAGAAGCAAGTGAAGAGAGAAGACGGAGCCGTGCAAGACACCCACCCACCCGCCCGGGGGATTGGGCAAGGAGAGACGTTATAAGACTTTAGTTGTTGGAAGTCGTCACAGCTGGTTGTGCCTGAACTTTCCATGCTGGTTTGAAGGAAGGTTTACAAGCCCAAGGAAAGCGGGCTTACAAACGTCCAGTGGAACGGTTAAAGTTGATTTCAGTTAAGATAAAGCGGGTTGGAGCATGGGAAGGGTTAGCGAGTTAGAAATAATAGGTAGTAAGGGTTAAATCTTTAATAAAGCTGTGGCCTACCCCACATTTGACATTTGACATTAAAGAAGTTGTCGGTAAGTTTTGTTATTAGTTGGTAAGGGAGCGTCAGTCAGGCTGATGCCCCCAGTCAGTCAGGGAATGACTGTTTAGTTAGTCCTGGAGAAGCAGGATTGTTGTTTATGCTTGAAAGCTAAAGCTGTGTTTTATTTGATTTGTGAACTTTAATAAATGCAGGCCAAGCCTGTATTGGACTATACCTGTGTCCATTTACACTGCAATCCCACGCTCTACCTGAGCTGACTCTACCACAATATATATATATGACAGAGAGAGCACTGAGGTAAGCAAAGGACTTTGTATTCAAAGCAGCGAGTGTGTCTTGACTGACGGCTCAATACAAGTGTATTTGGGGGAGAGAGATTAGCTGAAGAGACTTATCGTTCCCAGAAGTGGCAAATACATGAGACATAGATGCAAGTCTTAGTGAAACCCATTGGCCTTAGGTTTGTGACCAATTGAGCTTGCTGAAACAATTGTGTAGACTGCACCGTCTGCAAGGCTGAGCGACTTCAAAGCAGGACCCTGCAGTAACGTGTAGCGCATCAGAGCTCCTGGATGCAAAAGGAGGTGTCATTGTCAGCAATGGACATTCAATACAAGCCATGACCGAAAAGAAGCATCTTCAGGGGGTGAAAATTCCCCAAACTTGTTGAAATTATTATTTAACTAAGATAATGCATTTTGAAGGACTAATCCTTCTTTTATGCAGAGATCTCTGCTTAGATCTTACGGGTGCCGTCTGGTTCGGGGTGGCTCCAGTTAATACTGGTATGCTGGTCAGGATGTTGGCGTGGCAATTTTGGGAGATGAGTTGGCGAATTGGATGGCATGTTTGAGCAGACTTCGAAGGGATGGCGCTGTGGTTGGTTGGTTAGGGCGCCTGCCTAGAGAACAGGAGATCCGGAGTTCAGCTCTCAGCGTTTTCCTTGCTCTCTTATTCTCTTCAGTAATGAGCTTTTGAACCGCCTTCTTTTCTCCGGCTCTGGTTTTGCTAAGCATATGATTTAAAGCTATTACATGTAAAATGCGTGGTTAATGGACTGCTGATCTGTGGTGGTGGGAGATTTCAGAGCCTTAGAAGATCCCAGACAGACATTATGGCATGTGGGGAAAGGTGTGCGATGTGTTGACCAAAAGGGTTTTGCCACTCATTCCTTTGAGGCAGGCCAACTATGTCGGCTGAGGCGTAGGTAAGGGAGTTAGGAGATTGGGCAGATATGCCGTAGGGGCCGTATGCGCAGCCGGATTTGAGGATAGGTCAGGGTTTTTTATTTAGCCATGCTGGTTATCTGAATTCCAGGCAGTTCTTGGAGGTTACAAAAGCATTCATCGGTAGGTGCTTTTTGCTAATACACGCAGTAGGAAAGGGATAGGAAAAGTCAAGTGTGGGCTGTTGCCTGATATTGATGAAACAGGACAGGCAGTTTTTCTGGGAGAGTTTCAAGGAAATGAATCTGGGCTGGTCGGACATGGTAGGAGACGGCTTCAACAAACATTCGGAAGGGTAGATGAGGTTAGGGAGGTAGGTAAGCTTAGGTGCAAGTTTGTGAAGCCGGCTGGGGTGCATAGTGGCGAACCATTGGTACTTGAGGTTAGCAAATGGAATTGTGCTTAGAGAAGACGGGGAACATTTAAATGATATCGTTCTGGCATCTTCTATGGGGTCTATGGGGTCTCCAGGTTGGTTGAGAGCCAGCATGGGTGTTTGGCGGTGGGGTGGGGTGGCGTGCAGCATAGAAGTATGCTGCATCCTTGATGGCGGATGTTTCGCTTTCCATGCAGCGTTGGAATTGGAAAGGCAGTTTACAAGCCCAAGTTTAGCAGGGCTTTACAGCGCCTTTTGGAATCAAGAAATCGGAGGTGTTTTTTCGGTCAAGCGTGGGAAACTTTTAGATTCAGGATTTTTGAAAAAGTTTATAAGTTTAAATAAAGCTGTGGCCTACCCCACATAAAATGCAAGAAAGGGGGAAGTGTTTTTATTTGTGGGTATAGTATAAGAATAGAGCATTTGGAAGGAAGAGAGGGCAGTCCCCCCAGTCTTGAAGGCAGAAGAGTGCTTAAAGGGGTTCTGTCATGAAAAAATAAAAATCATACTCACCTGTGCCGTACGGGGTCGGTCACTGGGAACCTGCAGGTCTTCTCCCTCCAGCAGCTGTCTGATCGCAGGGCAGAAGCTGGCAAAGTTCCAGCTTCCACCCCTGCTCCAACCACTGCCAGACGGCAAGTACTGCCGCCCGGGTCTGTGGTCGACGCGTCACAAGTGATGCATCGCCCACTGATTGGCCTGGCCGCGTCTAACCTCTGCCGTGTTCGGAGAGTCGACGGCGAGTACGCATGCATCCCCCTTCCCAGTGCGAATGTGCAGTTGTCGTCAATTCTCTGTGGACGGCAGAGGTTAGACGTGGCCAGGACGGCGGGAGCACGCATGGGCGCGCAGGAGCCACTGAAGATGACCCATCACGTGGCACCTAAACAACGGAGGGACCAAGTACAATAGGATTAGGTGAGTATGCTTTGTTTTTTTTTACTTTTCTCTTTCCACAGGTTAGACTGTAAAGTGATGCAGGCAAGGGGAGTATAATTTTTTTTATTTTGCTGACAAAACCCCTTTAACGAAGCTGCCAGAGACTTGGGGGCGGGGTTACAGGAGTGAAGTCAGCGACCGGAAGGGGAAGGCACAAGAAGGAAAGAAGGGGAGAAGAAGACAGCATGGGGATCGTGAGCAGTTGGAGAAGATACCTGCACAAAGGAAGGGGCTCAGGGTGGATTGTTTTTCCTTAGCTCGAAAGGAGTTGGGAACAGAGTGCAAGGATTTCGGAAGTCGTCACAGCTGAGCGGTTATGTTTCGCTTTCCATGCAGCGTTGGCATTGTAAAGGAAGTTTACAAGCCCGAGTTTAGCAGGAATCAAGAAATCGGAGGTGTTTTTTCATTCAAGCGTGGGAAGCTTTTAGATTCAGGATTTTTGAAAAAGTTTGGATAAAGTTTATAAGTTTGAATAACGCTGTGGCCTACCCCATGGAAATCGCAAGAAAGGGGGAAGTGCTTTTATTTGTACAGATGAATTGTTTGTTGTCCATGCGATACACTTCATATAATGGAAATCTGCTATACAAATAGGTTTGTGCTGGAGAAAGAAGTAGTTGTTTAATCTCCGAAACGTGTTGCAGCCTCTACTGTCTGTTAATATTCACCTTCCCTACCACTGAGGATCTTACATCTCCTTATTCCATCGACTACACATAGAGGTCTCCTCTGTTGTTAAGCGGCCATCTTTTCTATGGTGCTTTGGTGTTTCTGGGGTATCCTAAGCGCAGGGGTCTTTTTTTCTTTCCCAGGTTCTTCACTGGAGTCCCCACCTACCGGCAAGCCGTACTAGAAGCCGCCGCTCTTCCGGACTACTTCCACTCTAATATCATCTGTGGTTGGCCAGCGTGCCAGGTTTGCAGAACCTACTTCTTGTTGAGTAGTTCATACTTCACACTCCTTGGCCTATTTCTGCCCCTAGGTTGCTCTGCCTGCTTCTACAGCATCCGAGGAGCGGGCCCCAACCTAGGAGACAGCAGGGTAGAGTTTGAGCCTCGTCGCTGGGCTCTACTGTCTCCTACCCTGAGGGTGGCTTGGGACCCGTCCAAGTAGCTGAGGGGCAGCCAACAAACAGGGAACCCACGGTGAAATTCACCTGGGCTTGTTACTGTCACGGGTGATGCTATCGTTCCTTCCTCCGTGGTGAATCCAGGCGATGAATTGGTCCACACTCCGGGAATGGTCGGCAGCGCCTCTTTACTTGAATAAACGTATTTACAGTCCAAATGAGAAATAATCCACGCCACCAGGATCTTCAGTACAACTTCACACAGTGGTGCGACAGGGAGGAAAATCACGGGCACGCCAAGTAGTCTACAGTCTAGATTATCTGTATGGCTCCAGGCCCGGCACAACCTCTCATCGTTCTCCAGCTCTCTACCGGTCAGCACTCATGTCCAGCACTCACTCCACTCTGCACTGGCAGGCAACTCTCTTCCTCTAGAACCTCAGCGGGAGCAAACCACTGGTATCTCCTGGGTGTAACGGGCCCAGGGAAAGCTGGGCTTACCTCTCTCTTTCTCCCATTCCAGCCCCTACGGACTGAAGGTGTCCATGCGGGTCCTTGGCAGCTCCACTCGCTCCACCTGCTGCCAAGTCCAGAACTCTTGCAAACACCTTGCCTTTACATATATAAAGCACGCCCACGTGACAAACAAGTTACATTTCTCTGACATTCTCACATACCAGACAATTAACTCATTCAATGCTGCAGAAGTGCAATACACATCATGTTCATGCAACATGAAAGACGCTGACACAAATGCCTTCATACATTATGGAGGGGCCCCGCTGTTCCGGGCCACTACACTTCATTTTCCTCCACTTTCTATAACAAAGAGCACACGGTGCCCCCAGAGCGAGCCGTAACCCCCCATAGCAATGAGAGCACGGTGCCCCCAGAGCGAGCCGTAACCCCCCATAGCAATGAGAGCACGGTGCCCCCAGAGCGATCCGTAACCCCCCATAGCAATGAGAGCACGGTGCCCCCAGAGCGAGCCGTAACCCCCCATAGCAATGAGAGCACGGTGCCCCCAGAGCGAGCCGTAACCCCCCATAGCAATGAGAGCACGGTGCCCCCAGAGCGATCCGTAACCCCCCATAGCAATGAGAGCACGGTGCCCCCAGAGCGAGCCGTAACCCCCCATAGCAATGAGAGCACGGTGCCCCCAGAGGGAGCCGTAACCCCCCATAGCAATGAGAGCACGGTGCCCCCAGAGCGAGCCGTAACCCCCCATAGCAATGAGAGCACGGTGCCCCCAGTGCGAGCCGTAACCCCCCATAGCAATGAGAGCACGGTGCCCCCACAGCGAGCCGTAACCCCCCATAGCAATGAGAGCACGGTGCCCCCAGAGCGAGCCGTAACCCCCCATAGCAATGAGAGCACGGTGCCCCCAGAGCGAGCCGTAACCCCCCATAGCAATGAGAGCACGGTGCCCCCAGAGCGAGCCGTAACCCCCCATAGCAATGAGAGCACGGCGGCCCCAGAGCGAGCCGTAACCCCCCATAGCAATGAGAGCACGGTGCCCCCAGAGCGAGCCGTAACCCCCCATAGCAATGAGAGCACGGTGCCCCCAGAGCGAGCCGTAACCCCCCATAGCAATGAGAGCACGGTGCCCCCAGAGCGAGCCGTAACCCCCCACAGCAATGAGAGCACGGTGCCCCCAGAGCGAGCCGTAACCCCCCATAGCAATGAGAGCACGGTGCCCCCAGAGCGAGCCGTAACCCCCCATAGCAATGAGAGCACGGTGCCCCCAGAGCGAGCCGTAACCCCCCCTAGCAATGAGAGCACAGTGCCCCCAGAGCGAGCCGTAACCCCCCATAGCAATGAGAGCACGGTGCCCCCAGAGCGAGCCGTAACCCCCCATAGCAATGAGAGCACGGTGCCCCCAGAGCGAGCCGTAACCCCCCATAGCAATGAGAGCACGGCGGCCCCAGAGCGAGCCGTAACCCCCCATAGCAATGAGAGCACGGTGCCCCCAGAGCGAGCCATAACCCCCCATAGCAATGAGAGCACGGTGCCCCCAGAGCGAGCCGTAACCCCCCATAGCAATGAGAGCACTGTGCCCCCAGAGCGAGCCGTAACCCCCCATAGCAATGAGAGCACGGTGCCCCCAGAGCGAGCCATAACCCCCCATAGCAATGAGAGCACGGTGCCCCCAGAGTCAGCCACAATGCCCCATACCAATGGAAGCAGCATCACAGAGCCTGACTTTTCTATGGTGGTCTTTCCCAGCACGTAGGGGGTCCGGGATGGCGGTCCGCCGCCAGGCTGTTCTTCCCTGCAGGCCGTACAGCAGAGTCGCGTCTCGCTCTGCTACGCTGTTTCCGTAACTCCCATTCATTTCTATCAGATGTAGGGAAACAGCGCAGCTCAGCGGTTTCCATCATGTCGGCCAGGTGGAAGGTACATATAGTCTCGTATTCCCATCTCAGCCATAAGTGGCCAAGATGTGATGCAGAAAGAAAGGGTTAACAGTCAGTGAATGGAGACCTGATCACCTGATACATTCAGTGCTTTCCCTTACAGCAGTTAAGGGGCTTTATCACCTATCCACAGGATGAGACCCCCCAATGTCCTGTGACTGTGGCCTCAGTAAGGAGGAGAGGGGGACACAGGACCCCCTTTCTCAGGATCTGTGGGGGTCTCATCGGTGAGACACCACTGATCAGACTGTTACCCTGTGGATAAGTAAACCCCTTTAAATGTCTGTATCAGGTGTAGTACCCCCCAGGGCAGCAGATATCCGGGGGTCTCCACAGCCGCCCCTTTAATGCTAATTGGCGGCTAATTGCAAATGTGACTTTTAAAGGAGCTCCTCCAGCGATGTATAAGAGAGCCTAATTAATCAATATCTAGCAGCTCAATGAAGCGAGGTATATTTCCCAGCATTCCCTCTTGCTGACTGACGGGATCCGCAAGGGGCCAGTAAATGGTATTAATAGAAGTGCTTTCTGGGTTTCGTTGGCTTCAGCATGTTTGTTATTTTCCTAGCAGTGCAATCTGCTTGTTCAAGTAAGCATTACTTAACCCTTTATATTCTGAGACTCTGGGATTCACTGTGTAAGAGCTAGTGGTGATGTCACTCGCGGGTCGTGATGTCACTTGCTGGTGATGTCATTCGCTGGCCGTGATGTCACTCGCTGGTCGTGATGTCACTCGCTGGTCGTGATGTCACTCGCTGGCCGTGATGTCACCCGCTGGCCGTGATGTCACTCGCTGGCCGTGATGTAACCCGCTGGCCGTGATGTAACCCGCTGGCCGTGATGTCACTCGCTGGCCGTGATGTCACTCGCTGATGTGCTCGTTCACACGATAATTGGCTCATCTAGAAGGACCCTCAGTTTTCAGCTCTCATCTCTCCTGCAGCTTCTTATCAGCTAAACAAAGAGAAGTGTTATTGTGTTCATAAATTAGCTGATAAGAAAGTGCAGGAAAGAGGAGGGAAACTTAAAGGGATTGTCCGAGTTGTAGCACCTCAGTACAGCCCCTTTCAGCTTAAGGGCTCCGGCACACGTGCGTTTTTATTGTGCGTTTTTTTCACACGATCGTCTCTGGGACTTTCTAATGTTAAAAACGCATCGCACAAAAATCCCAAAGCAAAAAATAGCGATGTGTTGTAACATTAGAAAGTCCCAGAGACGATCGAGTGAAAAAAACGCGCAAGAAAAACGCACGTGCCGGAGCCCTTAATCATATATACCTGCAGACCCCTTTAATCTGGACATGAGTGCGCAATGAGAATGATGGCCTCGCGCTTCTGCACGTTCACTCCCATGACCAACTAGTCATGAAGCCCCTTTAAAGGGTTTATGCCGAGAGAACATACCCTGTCCATGCACCCTATAGGGGCTTTTGAGCATCATAGAGCGGGTACCCCCATTTGGGATCCCCCTATACATCGCAGTATGGAGACATAAAGGGGGGATCTGTGGGACCTTGCACCATACTGGTATTGCAGGAAGACCATGCATATGAATATCTGTCCTGTAATACATTGGGGGATGCCAGGCTGGCTGTGGCAAAATCAGTCATCAGTCATGGGTGCTGAGAGCGGAGCCCCCGAGCCCCACACTTGGCACAACCTCTTTTAGGCAAGGATCGATATTACAGCGGGCTGGGACGTACGGTGCGCCGAGGTGCCGTTTTACCACCATGATTTTTTAATGCGCTGCGTTTTATGCCGTTCCAGGCCCCCCGACACCGCCTGAATGCAGCCGCCCCACCAACTCCAGGCCTCACGTCCCCCCAAGAGGCCACGTTGTATGGACTTCACCAGCGTTAGCAGCTGCAGGTAAAACTCGTGTTTCATCGCTAATTGCTGGGCCGCACCTCAACTTGCAACGTAAAACAATTATAACTCCAGTCCAGCAGTCAGATATATATCGTTATAGATGGCCGACGCCTTCCCACGGGACGCAATATCCCCAGCATCGTTACGGAATGCGCCGTCTTGCGGAATATTCAGCACTGCTGATGGGGGTTTTGAAGCAGAATTCAAAATTGGCATTTGATGCAAATTTGCTGCTGCAGATTATCTGCAGATTTGCTATGATATTCCTGCATGGACATATCCTTAATAGAGATGAGCGAACGTACTCGTTTCGAGTAATTACTCGATCGAGCACCGCGATTTTCGAGTACTTCAGTACTCAGGTGAAAAGATTCGGGGGGCGCCGGGGAGCGGGGGGAGGCGTGGTGGCGCGGGTAGCAGCGGGGAACAGGGGGGAGCTCTCTCTCTCTCCCTCTCCCCCCCACTCACCCACGGCGCCCCCCAAATTTTTTCGCCCGAGTACGGAAGTACTCGAAAATCGCGGTATTCGGGCGAAAAAGGGGCGTGGCCGAGTACGTTCGCTCATCTCTAATCCTTAACCCTTTCCAATCCAATTTGTATCCTGGTTTTCCTAGGGGGCTTATTCTTTTTCTGCCGTTAACAATGGCGCTATCTGCTGGCTAAAGCCAGTACTGCATGAGGTGACATGTTGGATAGGCTGCGACAGCAGAGAGGCTGGCAATATACAGTAAGAGAACCCCGACGGACGTCTTCCAACATCTGAGCTGTACAGCCTTAAATCATAATGTCTTCAGACGTCAGACAGTGGATTGGAAAGGGTTAAAGGCCTTGGTATTATTGTATCATTAAAGGTGTTGTCCCGTGCCGAAACGGGTTTTTTTCTTTTTTCAATAGCCCCCCCATTCGGCTCGAGACAAACCCGATGCAGGGGTTTAAAAAAAGAACCGGATAGTACTTACCCGAATCCCCGCGCTCCGGTGACTTCTTACTTACCTTGTGAAGATGGCCGCCGGGATCTTCACCCTCGGTGGACCGCAGGTCTTCTGTGCGGTCCATTGCCGATTCCAGCCTGCTGATTGGCTGGAATCGGCACACGTGATGGGGCGGAGCTACAAGGAGCAGCTCTCCGGCACGAGCGGCCCCATTCAGAAGGGAGAAGACCGGACTGCGCAAGCGCGTCTAATCGGGCGATTAGACGCTGAAAATTAGACGGCACCATGGAGACGGGGATGCTAGCAACGGAACAGGTAAGTGAATAACTTCTGTATGGCTCATAATTAATGCACGATGTATATTACAAAGTGCATTAATATGGCCATACAGAAGTGTATAGACCCACTTTGTTTCGCGGGACAACCCCTTTAAGGGCCTTTTCCACGGCCCGATAACTGAGCAAGAATGTTTGCCCAAATGTCAGGTGATGTGAGGGACCTTTCCCGCGGGATGGAGTTACGTCGCAGGATGCGGCCAAATCAGCAGCTGCAGAATTTCACAGCAAACTGGTCAAACAGAGGATTTTGATCTGGAATTGCAGGCGGGTTTTAAACCATTTTTAATGTCGCATCAAAATCTGCCGATGTCAATCAGCGATCATTCAGAACCAGCCCAATGGGAGGACCCTTCCCCAAATCCCAGCATGCAGGACCCCCGGCCCAGGCCCCATCAGGACCCCCGGCCCAGGCCGCATGCAGGACCCCCGGCCCAGGCCCCATGCAGGACCCCCGGCCCAGGCCCCATGCAGGACCCCCGGCCCAGGCCGCATGCAGGACCCCCGGCCCAGGCCGCATGCAGGACCCCCGGCCCAGGCCGCATGCAGGACCCCCGGCCCAGGCCGCACAACCTGGTGGGATTTGTCATTTAGAAGCCATTGATTGCTTCTAACATCTGTGAGACCTTCACAAAGCGCTCCTAACGACCTTGCAGACCCCCACCCCCCTCCCCCTGCTGATCTGTGCAGCTCTTTAGTTTCGGTCGATACTTTCCAGGTTGATACATTAAACTTTTATAGGAGTTAAGTGAAGGAGACAAATTTAGATGACACAAAAATAACAGCATTCTAAAAACAGCCTTTCAGAATCCCCGGCGGCCGACACGTAATATCGGCATCTCCTGCGGTAAGTCGCTTCATGGGATTTCTCCCTCATTAAGTAGATGGAAATGCGTCATGAACTTGCTCCAATCCCGGATTCTCCTCGCTGTAGATATCTGTGGACATATCACATATCTGCTTCTATATATAATCCCTTCCAGTAATAGATCTGCAATGGCTGCCTGCGGGAAGTATTCTGTCCTATAGACCCTGCACTATCAGTGACTCCTCCGAAGCACCGCAGAGCCTCTACGTGTCTATTCTACATAAATGCTGCATCCTCCAGGGACTGCGCCAAACATAAAGCCACTTCATCCGCAGACTGACTGTGAATACAAAGCTCCACACATAGCCGCCACACGCATGTCATAAGATCCCTGTGGTCCATCCTACCGTGTGCATGCATTCAGCATATACATATTAGGGCTCACCAACACAGGCGTAGGTGTCCATGGAAAATACGCAGTACACAGCAAATACGTACTCACACATGTAATTGCTGCGTAGGTTAGATCCCTACAGTCTATATTGGTGCGTGTTATGTGCCAAATAGCACCACATAATACGCAGGTGAAAAAACCCGCCGGTGTGAGCGACCCAACGAAAACAATGGGCATTTACAACCGCATATTAAGCACACAAAAAATACGTGCGTAACGGCGGATTCACGCGGGTATATTGGCACATGTATTAGCGTGGGCAAAATTTCCATGCACAATATGCAGAGAATAGAACCCGAGAATGGTTACATCAATCCTATCCCGGGGGCATAGCTAAAGGCTCCGGGGCCCGGGTGCAACAGCATCCCCTATAGTTACGCCAGTGCTTACACCCTTAGGACTACACAAAACTGGCAGAAGTCAGACATCAGAGTGTCATAGATGTCACAGCATGGACGCTGGCATATGTTATGGGATTTCTGGAAAGAGCGTATAGCATTTGTATCGGGGCTCCCCATACACAGTTATTCTGGATCCTAGGATAGCAATATTTGGTTTAGTCGCCTCATCACATGCGAATCTTCTTAAGACAGGTGCTGTTTTTGGATCGGAAAGCAGTCGCTCTGAAATGGATGGCTGACGAGTCCCTATCCATTTCGGCATGGATAAGCTTGGTTAATACTGTGCTGCCGTATGAAAAGGTTGTTCATCAGCACAGAGGCTGCTGGACAAACTTTAAAAAAAGTGGTATCTTTGGATAGATACCTGTACTGTCACTGCACTAATACCACTTTATAGCCACAAAAAGGAAACAACTACTAAAGGCTCATTTACACGCAAAGGCAATCTTTCAAACGATTGAAAGATTGACAGTTTTAGCAATCATTTTCGATAAAGAGCTAATAGATACTAATGTCCATTAGCATTTTATCAGCTTCATTTGCATGTAAATGAGCCTCCTGGAGCTTATTGCAGATCACAGCAGGTGGTCTGAGCTCTGCAATCAGTTTGTTACGGCACTCTGCCCCCCGAGCGCCAGGTGGGGTGCCCTGATCTTCCCGCACCCCACTGTCCCTGCCTACTTGCCTCGGCCCTGGCTAACCCCAGGCGGACAACTGGGCGGCGGTCCCTGCTCTGGCTAGGGACCTGGCGACTACCTAGATGGAACTACTAACAGGGGACAGAGTGCCGACAGAAGAGGCAGGTGGAACAGACCAACAAAACTTACAAAGCAGAGTAAGGCTGGAGATGGAGCTCACAGGCAAACTGAAAGGATACTGACGAGCAACTAGAGCAGACTGAGACAGACCTGACTAGAGGCTAGCAGAACCAATAACTGGCAGTGAGCTCAGGTCACTGCCAGCCTTTTAACTTAAAGCCTCCGCCCAGGGGCGGAGAGTGGGAGGAGCCGACTCTCCCACTGTTGCATATGGAAAGTGGAGGAGAGCGGGCGGCACCCTATGGGCGGACACACCCACGCCGCTGCGCGCTGGCTGCTCCACGCTGCCGGGAGAGCCCCGACAACAGAGCTCCGGGACGCCGGAGCCGACATCGGAGTGCTGCACTGACCGCGAGACCCAGCGCCGCCCTGCATGGTAACACAGTTTCTTTGTTCTTGCAGGGGCGTTCAGATGAATACAATGATGTTCTGATTTTGGACATAAATCCTTGTCTGTTGAAGTTTGCTGTGTGATCTGTGTCTTGCTGGTTCATGTCTGTTTATACGTTTATATTCTGTCAGTTTTGTGTTGGCTTGCTGTGTGACCTGTGTTCTATACCTGTCCTGTTGCAGCGTGCTGTGTGAACTGTGTCCGGTTCTGCTGGACTCCTGGTGTTACGATCGTGACCAAAGGGACTCAATATGCATACAGGTTTCACGCTACTAGCCCTGTGCTACTGGGAGGTTGGCGTGGCCCTACCTAAGCGGGGACATTGCCCCAATAAGGGCAGCCCAGCGGTCTTCAGATCTGGGCCCTAGCTGATCCTAGGAGCCACGCACCAGAACAGGATACATACACATGACACATAACAGGGACTGTACAACAGGATACACCGCATACGAAATGCAACCTCTAGTAACAGATTGGAAGCTGAATATAAATACCAGGTATTAGTTGACATGTTGTACAATATGTGAAAGCTAGCAGGCCACTTCACGGCTCCTGGTTATACTGCTAGTCCCTACACTAACCAGGAGTCCAGCAGAACCGGACACCGTTCACACCGCACGCTGCAACAGGACAGGACACAGATAGCAGGACACACAGCAAGCTAACACAAAACTGACAGAATTTAAATGTACAAATGGACATGAACCAGATCACACTGCAAACTTCACCAGACAAGGATTCATGACACTTTCACTCCTGCTCACCTTGAACTCCAGACACAGACTGACCAAGAGCTGGGTTTATATGTGAGCACAGACCCAGGAGATTGGCTAACAGGAAGTACCACACCCAGCCAGCTCAATCAATTAACCCTCCACCTCCTGTGGAGCTGTGCTACTAGGAAGCCTAGAACTACAGATCCTAGCAGCACACGTAACAGTACCTCCCCTTTAAAAAAGGGGCCCCTGGACCCTTTAAGCATAACATCAAAAAAACAAATTATGCAATTCCTCCAAACCACACACGTGTACAGGATTTGTCTAAAAAGGACCTGACACCAAGGCAAAGATGGCAAAATGGGAGAGAGTAAGGCAACCCACCCTACTGACATAGCGTGCACAGGGTTTATCCATAAGGGCCTAGTGCGGACGCCAGCTAGTCAACAGGAGAAGGGAAAAGGCTCAGGTACATACCAAACAGGGGTCTACAGCAAATCACGTCCACTGGGCGCACCTCGCCACAGTACGGATAACAGACTGAGATGGAACTCAGACACAACATACATGCGACCAAAGCTGTATGGAGCCACCACACCCACCGTACAAGGGGAAGGACCACCAGAACGCCTATCTGGCTATAAGGAAAATCGTGGCCAGCGTCACCAGCTCGCACCACGCACACAAAATCAGATGTTCGGAGGCCGCACCTGCCAAGGGAAAGGAGAAACCTGCGAGTGGCTACACTTGCGCCGTCACCGTACCGCACCTACTGAGTGCACCACCCCAGAATGCCAGGAAGGGAAGGAACAGCAGGTGTCCAAACCATCTGCGGGGAAGTACAGGGAAACGTGCTCCAACAACCGCATGCAACAGACACTACAACACAGTGTGTCTACCATACATATGAACACCAACATACTCAGAACAGGACTATCCACACCTGATGTCCGGCTACCTGCACAGACACTGGACTAGTCACTGTTCACATACAACATCCTCAGAACAGGACTATCCACACCTGAGCACAACATAACAAGATATTGCATGCCACCATACTAACATAGATGTTGCACAACATAATACCATAACATACAACATACTCCACCGAATACGAAATGCAACCTATAGTAACAGATTGGAAGCTGAATATTAATACCAGGTATTAGTTGACATGTTGTACAATATGTGGAAGCTAGCAGGCCACTTCACAGCTCCTGGTTATACAGCTAGTCCCTACACTAACCAGGAGTCCAGCAGAACCGGACACAGTTCACCGCACGCTGCAACAGGACAGGACACAGATAGCAGGACACACAGCAAGCTAAAACAAAACTGACAGAATTTAAACGTACAAACGGACATGAACCAAGTCACACTGCAAACTTCACCAGACAAGGATTAATGACACTTTCACTCCTGCTCACCTCGAACTCCAGACACAGACTGACCAAGAGCTGGGTTTATATGTGAGCACAGACCCAGGAGATTGGCTAACAGGAAGTACCACACCCAGCCAGCTCAATCAATTAACCCTCCACCTCCTGTGGAGCTGTGCTGCTAGGAAGCCTAGAACTACAGATCCTGGGAGCACACGTAACACCTGGTTAGTGTAGGGACTAGCTGTATAACCAAGAGCCGTGAAGTGGCCCGCTAGCTTTCACGTTTTCTAAAAAATGTCAACTAATACCTGGTATTTATATTCAGCTTCCTATCTGTTACAAGTTGTTGCATTCTGGCTGCTGTATGCTCTGTGTGTCCTGTTGTTCAGTCCCTGTCATGTGGCATGTGAATGCGTCCTGTTCTGGTGCGTGGCTCCTAGGATCAGCTAGGGCCTAGATCCGAAGACTGCTGGGCTGCCCTTATTGGGGCAATGTCCTCGCTTACGTAGGGCCAGTTCAACCTTCCGGTAGCACAAGGTCAGTTGCCTGAAACCTGTGTGAATACCGTGTGCAACCTGTGTGCGTGCATCTATTCCACTCCCTTTTTGGGTACGATCATGTGGGCCACGTGCTTAGTTTGCCCACACGATCGTAACAATAATAGTGCCAACTTATTCCACAGGGCTTTCAAAACATAGGGGAACATAGACGATACAACAATAATAGGTAGTGACTAGAGATGAGCGAGCATGCTCAGATAAAGCAGTTACTTGAGCAAGCATCGCTCCTCTCGAGTAACTGCTTACTGGTCCAAGCGTGCTGGGGGGGGGGGGCAGTGAGCAGCGGGCGGTAGTGGTGGGGAGAGTGAGAGAGATCTCTCTCCCCCCTCGCTCACCCCCGCCACCCCGAGCACGCTCGGGCCAGTAAGCAGTAAGCGTGCTGGGGGGGGGGGGGGGCAGTGAGCAGCGGGCGGTAGCGGTGGGGAGAGTGAGAGAGATCTCTCTCCCCCCTCGCTCACCCCCCCCTCCGAGCATGCTCGGGCCAGTAAGCAGTTACTCGAGAAGAGCGATGCTCGCTCGAGTAACTGCTTTATCCGAGAGTGCTAGCTCATCTCTAGTAGTGATCAATTATTAGGAGGAGGGGGCTTGCTCCAACAAGCTTGCATACAACATGGAGAAGGTGATGCAAGAGGTACAGGGGTGGGAGGTGTACATGGTAGGCAAAGTGCAGAAGCGTGGGGTGCCGTACAGGGGCGTAACTATAGGGAATGCACAGGAGCCTTAGGGGACCCATAAGGCCTCTGTTCTCCAAATACATAGCCTAGTACTATGAATAAAGCGTTATAGTTGGGGGCCCTGTTACAGATTTTACACTGGGGCCCAGAAGCTTCAAGTTTCGCTTCTGGCTCCATACGTAGATCATAGTCCAGACATGCAGTGGGAGAGGTAGGAAGTGTTGTAGGGGGTGAGGTGGGGGTTAGTTCAGGAGAATTGGTATGCTTCTTTGAAAATGTGCGTTTTTAAGGTGCATCTGAAGTTCCGTGATGGGGATTGTCCAGATGTCCTGGGGTAGAGCATTCCAGAGGACCAGTGCTGCTCTGGTGAAGTCCTGGAGGTGAGCGTGTGTGGTTCATATTAGATGGGTGTTCAGTCTGAGTGTGTGGGCTGGGTGGTATACGGACAGGAGGTAGGTGATGTACGGTGGTGTGGAATGTGAGGGCTGGGTGGTATATGGACAGGAGGGAAGCGATGTAAGGTGGTATGGCGCCATGGGGAGCTTTGTGGGTTAGAAGTGTGAATTGAGTTCTGTAGTGAATGAGTCTAGCTGCCGAATTTAGTATGGATTGGAGAGGGGAGGTCGGCTGGTTGAGGGCAAAGCGATGAGAAGGTCAGTTTTTGAGAGGTTGAGTTTGAGAAAGAAGGAGGACATGGTGTTAGAGACAGCAGACAGACAGTTGGTGAGGTTTCGGAGGAACAGTGCAGAGAGGTCATGGGAAGAGGTGTATATTTGATTGTCATCTGTGTACAGATGGTGTTGAAGGCTGAATCTGCGGATGGTTCGATCAATAGGGGCTGTGTAGATAGAGAAGAGGAGGGGACCAAGGACTGAGCCCTGGGGGACCCCAACAGCGAGGGAAAGAGAAGAGGAGGGGACTGAGAACCAAGCCCTGGGGGGCCCCAACAGTGAGGGGAATGGGGAGGAAGTGGAGCCAGCGAAGGAAACGTTGAATGAGCAGTCAGAGAGGTAGGAGGAGAACTAATAGAGAGCAGTGTTCTTTAGTCCAATGGAGTGAAGCATTGTGAGGAGGACTTTGTCAAACACTGTGGAGAAGTCAAGCAGGATTAGCAGGGAGTAGTCACCTCTCGATTTGGCCGTCAAGAGGTCATTTGATACTTTTGTAAGGGTGCTTTTGGTCGAATGTAGAAAATGGAAGCCGGACTGGAGGTGGTGGTGGTGGGGGGGTCCAGACGAGAGTTTTCACTGAGAAAGTGTGTGAGTTGGGAATAAACTAGGAGTCCTTAAGGTTTGGAGATAAAGGGAAGGTTTGCGACTGGTTGGTATTTGTTAGCATTAGTTGGGTAGAGGGTTGATTTCTTTAGCAGCGGGGATATGATGGAGTGTTTAAATGAGGAAGGGAAAATGCCAGAGGTTAGGGAGAGGTTGAAGATGGTGGTGAGGTGGATAATAACAGCTGGGGGGAGGGATCAAAGCAGGTGTGAGGGGAGAGGGTCACTGGCACAGATGGTGTGGAGAGCAGGCTGGAGACTTCTTCCTCTGTCGTTGGTTCTAGTACAGATACAGAGTGAGTGATAGATGGAGTACTGAAGAGATCAGGATCAGGGCTGGTCATGTAATGTTCGGAGATTTCTTTTCAGATGTTTTCAATTTTTTCTTTGAAATGGGCGGCTAGCTCTCCAACACTGAGATTCATTACGGGGCCTGTTCTTTGGGGTTGAGGTGGGAATGGAAGATGTCAAAAAGTTGTATTGGGTTGTGGGACAGTTAGGAGACGAGGTGAAATAGACTTGTTTAGCATGGCGGGGGGCGAGGTTGTAGGTTTTGAGCATAGGTTGTAGGTTTTTTTTGCAGTGGAGTAAGTCTACGGGCTGTTTTAACTTTCTCCACAGCCGTTCAGCACACCGAGAAATGACCTGATAACTTTATTCTGTGGGTCGGTACGATTACTACGATATCAAATTTACATAGTTTTCTTTTTGTTTTACTGTGCTACACCATAACTTTTTTGTTTTTCTGTTGACATAGTTGTGTGAGGCTCATTTTTTGCTGGACATCCTGTAGTTTCTATTGGGACCATTTTAGGGTAGATATGACTTTTTGATTGCTTTTTGTTACATTTTTTCTTGGAAATGAGGTGAACAACACTGAAGGTTATTACCCAGGTCTTCCCCAAACTAGATGTTTCCCCCAAATCCTCTCCCACATTCCCTATCCTGGGTAACCCAGCCTTCCCACCCGGCTTGGAGAGCAGAGCATTCTGCTAATGCTCAATAGCAACAGATTCAGAGTACATTTCCTTTGGGAGAAATGTTGGCTCTCAGCAGACATATTGGCAGGAATAACTGACCTGACCCGCTGTCCACCTGGCACATCTTCCAACTCAGACACTTCCTTACATCCCTACCTACAGGTCCATTTAGACAGGACGAATGTCAGGCAAACGATGCCCAATACTCGTCCCTGCACATACTCGCTGTGGTGCTGTTGCACGGGAGCTAATATCGTTGGCTCACTCAGAGCGGCCAGCAATGGGGTGGGGAGGCTACAGGGGATTATCCTCTCACTCTCCCTGCCCCTCTCCATTGACTTAACATAGTGCAGTATTGAACGGCTGCTATTTACACTGAACGATCATCGATCAGCTCCTCGTCAAGATCCATATGCTGCATAAACGATGGATGATGAGCTAATTGCTCAGTGTAAATAGCAGCCTGTCAGTACCGAATGGGGGAGTGAGGAGAGAACTCAGTGATACTAGCTCCCGTGCAGCAGCACCGCAGCCAGTATGTGCGGGGAAGAGCGTCGGGCATCGTTTGCCTGATACTCATCCCGTCTAAATGGACCTTTACATGTCAAAAACGCCTTTTGAATATATGCAGTTCTGAGAGCCCCTCCCAAGACACCTTCTCACGTATCTACAAAATTTTGATCTTAGAGTGTGAAGCATCAGATCCCATCTACATTCAGAGCTGGGAAAAAGACCTGTTACGGCCATTCACATTAGAACAGAAAGATAAAATATGCAACCTCATTCACACATCTTCCATCTGTAGTAGGTTTCAGGAGACAGGTTTCAAGCTCCTTTCCCAATGCTACAGGATGCCCTCCCACTTACATAAAATGATACCCTCTGTCACGTTCGTCCTGGACTGCCAACATGAACAGGGTACGTGGGGCAGCCAAGACGGACGTGAGAAAGTGCTGGTACAGGTGGCTAAATGCAGAATAGACAGAGAGCACCTCTGCAGAAGGGTGAAGGTCTGTATATCTCAACCGTGCAACAGAAATGTAAAATAAACTAAGGGAAATCCTTTCCCTGCAAACCCCTACCCTGGGAGGGAGCCCTGCCTAATCGGCGGGCCAATCATTTCCGACAGGTGCGGACCCACACTCATACCTGGGCCACTACAAGTCCCTACCAGGGAGTCTGAACACATGGGGTACAGTGCATGGAAATGAACAGAACTAGAACAGACAAACAACAGACACAAACAGGAAACAAACAAAAACATCGGAGTCAGACACACAGCAGGTCTGAGCAGGAGGACTGCTCAGGGATCACTGGAAATTAATCAGCAACTCCCAGACAGCAAAGGCTGATCTTATAGGGAGGAAGGAGAAGCTGATTGGCTGACAGACATGTCAATCACCAGCTACACCTCTCAGACACTAGCAGGACCAATTAATCTGGACTAGAAAGCACAGGAGCTGTTAAACCTGCCTAGTCTGGATAGAACCTACAGAAACTAGGTGTGCTGGCAAATATTAACCCTTTCCAATCCACTGTCTGCCGTCTAAAGACATTATGATTTAAGGCTGCACAGCTCTGATGTTGGAAGACATCTGTCGGGGTTCTCTTACTGTATATTGCTAGCCTCTCTGCTGTCGGAGCCTATCCAACGTGTCACCGCATGCATTACTGGCTTTAGCCAGCATTTACCGTAGCCCCGTTGTAACAGCAGAAAAAGAGTAAGCCCCCTAGGAAAATCTGAAAACAAATTGGATTGGAAAGGGTTAACCATGTGCTGACAGAGACGTGACACCTTCCATATCTTCACTATGCTGGAGCAGGGTACCTTATGCGTATATTTTGGGAGTGTCCAGTGTTGGCAGGTTTTTGGATGGAGGTTTGGCGTATTACATCTAAATTTACCGACTTTGTCCTTCCTGAATCACTTGCAGTCCTTCTGCTACATTTTAATGATATCCCAACTGATTGACTGAGCAGTGCTCGAGAACGAATTAATGCAGTGCTGCATGAACTAATATGATGGCTATGATTGGCTGAGCAGCGCTTGAAAAACCAATCACAACCATTGTGTTGTGGAGGCGGGATTTAAGAATTGGCCAATCAATGTTGTGGCTCAGGGACGTGGACCAAGCCTGTGTTAGGGGGGTCACAAGGGGACCCGTCAGCTGATGCTGTCTGCTTCCCAATCAGTTGAACATGCGAGTATACTCGGAGGAGATCAATGGACACCACACCGTATGTGCTAACCAAAGAAATGCCTGTTTAATGCACAATGTATTCAATCTTTATACAGTTCTACGAAGCGAGTGGCTTTATGCCAGATACAATTAAAATTAATAAGCACATATATTGATTTAAAACATCTCGGCCTCTTATCAGTATGTCCTCCTCTGTGTAGATGTGACCGGGAGGTACATTCCTGTGAGCTTCAACTAAAATTGCTTAGGGATGAGAACAGGACGTAAACCCAGTGTTTATCCAATTAATATTTCCAGGTGGATTATTCAGGCTGAGATCTAACATATTTCTAGGTGAAAGTTGAAAACCATACAGATATATATGTGTATTATAGCAGACAAGCAAAGAGACAAAATGGAGTCTCTGTAGTCTATTTTTAAAGCGTCAGCCCTTACATGTATAAGCTTAAACCTTTAGCAGAAGAAGACGCAAATTATAAACACATAGGTATTCTGTGAAATACACTTATCATTCTCTATTTAAAGGCATAAACCTGAATTAACCCCCCACATCCTCCCGTTTGGACATAGGGTCCACCATCATGCTAGGTAATACAACCGATTCCCTAGAGTCATGTGGTGGTCCCAAAGTCCATCTGGGTTGAAGTTTAGCAAAAGCCTTTTCACTACAACGTGTGGTACAAGACATGATTAACTTTAAAGCAATATATATATATATATATAAAACGAACAAAATCATCACTACTTAAAGCATACTTTGTAATATTCCCGTGAACCACCCTCCTAAACCAGAGAACCAATTGGCAGGGTTCAAAGAACTAAATGTGTTACCCCACCAGCTATCTCTGGTTTCTGAGTTTTCATTTGTCCATGCAAGCAGTTCTTTCGATGGAACAGGAACAGCCAAGAAAGGAAAACTAGTGGCACCAGGTGTGTGTGTACAAGTCCAACAGTCTTTCACCTGTGAGGTGTTCAGTCCATCTACCAGTATTTGGTGGTGTCTAACAAGGTGGTTCTGGGCATTGTCCTTTGCACCCTCTCACAAGGGCGAAGCATGGAGTGAGGAGTCCAAAAAGTCCATCAATAAACTAAATGTCCTTAGTTTTCCTTCTCATGGGGGGGGGGGGGGCAAAGTAGGGCGTGAAAAGTCTCATTAGTCTCAAGACAAGCAACAGTTCCTTCAATTTTACTGAAGTAGGTGTGGTCAGCAGGACTTGATAGGGCCCCTTGAATCTGGGCCCTAGGGATTTCCGGACACGCCTCTTTACGACCACCCAGTCTCCAGGTTGTAGGGAGTGAGATCCCTCTAGGTTGTCTGGGTCTGGAATGGGAGAAAAAGACTAGATTCTGGGTTACCATTAGTTGGTCACACAGGTGCTTTACATATCCGGCTACTATGTCATAGCCCTGCTGTAGGGCCTGTGGATGATACAGCCCCAATCTTGGCATAAAGCCAAACAACACTTCTTTTAACTTAAGTGTACCATTTAGTCTTTTAACTTTGCCTAAACTCTGCAGGTGTGAAGTGTGTACCTTTGTTTGAGTCAATCACTTCCGGTGCCCCATATCTGCAGGTTACCTCATTCGTCAGCTCCTGTGCGATTACCTGCTTATTTACTTTGGTAACAGGGTAGGTCTCCGACCTGAAAAGAAATCAACAACAACAAGCACATATTCATACTTCCCAACAAGTGGGAGTTGAGTGTAGTCAATTTGCAATCCCTGAAATGGGTAGAGTGGTCTAGGCAAGTGTTATGTGGCAAATTTACTTCTGCCCTGTTGCTTACGGCAAAGATCATGCAAAATTGGACAAATGATGATGCAGCAGCTACAGAAAACCCAGGAGCCACCCGTCCTCGTTCAAGCGTCGACATCATTGTTGCTTTGATAGGTGTGTCTTTCCGTGCATCAGCTGGGCCATCATGGGGGACAGGGACCTCTGTAGGCAGTTCTGCTGACTGTTCGCCATACGCCGTCCCATTTCTGCTGCTCCCATATTTAGTCCATTTGTCTTTTTCTTTCTTGCTGGCTTGTAACTGTAAAGTCTTTAGCATATCAAAGTCCAGGTTTTTTATCAAAGTCCAAGTTCATATCAAAGTCCAAGGTTTAGTCAAAGTCCAAAGTTATTGTTAAATTCTTCTTTTCTTCTTTTCTTCCATGGCTTGAGGGCCGCTGCCTTTGCTGTGTGGTCTGTGATGGCGTCGTCTCTCGCTTCTCAATTGTAGAAATCGGTGTGAACTCTCCATTGCCAGGTAGTAGTAGTAGGGTTTCCATGAGACTCTGTACCGCTGCACCATTCTTAATTGGCTGTCCTACTGAGATAACAAGCTGTCCATGTTGGGCCGTAATCATGAGCTATGCCAAATACATACCGGGAGTCAGTGTAAATGTTACCGTCTTACCTTCTGCCACTCTACACGCCTCAGTGAGGGCCTTCCATTCCGCTTCTTGTCCTGAAACATGCGGAGGCAGAGCTTCTACTTTTAGGACATCTTGTTGTGTGACCACTGTATATCTAGTGTGGAGTCGTCAATCACCCCTGGTACCATCTATATATAAAAAAACAACTCAAAATATGCATTATTAACAAGGGCTTTCAGTTAACATAAAGAAGAGACAGTGTCTGCAATTGCATCTTCCTGGACATGTGCCAGGGGGTACTGACGGACCAAGGGGGCTAAGAGCTTGTTCCTCTGCGTGCGTAAGAGTGAGGACAGGGAGAGGTGTCGCTTGGTCTGCTGCCATCCGACAGAAGGTCGGTCAGACCCGGGGTGTATACAAGCCTCACCGGACGGGTGAAGTTTGATACAACATCCCAAGGGTCCCATCACGTCAGTTCCCAATATGCTTTCAGGACCTTCCAGCACAAGGAAGTGCATGAGGCATCGTGGCCCTTTAAACATTACCTCAAGCGGTTCAGTTTCTGCCAACTGAATTGGCACTTCTGAAACCCCTTGCACCGATTACCGCTAGACAATCAGGCTGGTATTCTATTTCAAATAGATCATAACCTTGTTGCAAAAAGGAAAAAAAAAAATTTAAAAATAGCTGACCTGCAATACCTAGATCACCTATATCTTCCCTCCCCCCCCCCCTTTGAACTAGGGTACTTAATTGGAAGAGTAACCGAGTTCAAGGTAGTAGCAACAGTAAGAAGAATGACAAGAGCACATTGTAGCTGGATTTGACGGGCCAGAAATAAGTGCTTGGGTTGCACTTGCGTGTATATGCTCTGGGTGTCATGGGGGGTGAGGACCACTAGGGGGAGTTGGTTCAAGACCAACTCCGAAGATTTGTTAACCATTGCCTGTACCGCTGCCACCGCACAAACACATGAGGGAGCTCTTCGAGCCACTGGATACAGCTTCATGGAGTAGTATCCAGGTGGCCGTGGTTGTCCTCCGTGCCTTTGTGTCAAGACTGTCGTCATATGGCCAGAAAATTCAGTACAGAAAAGAATAAAGGATAAAGTGTAAAAGGGTGAGAAATGAGCTTCAGGGGTGAGAGAGAGAGAGAGGAATGATTGAAAGGCAGTCCTAGAGTAGTTGCATAAGAGCGGAAACAGAGTGGACCCATGGGCGGCAGTATGAAACAAGGCCCAGAAAGGTGCGGAGTTTGGCAGCAGGTGTAAGTACAGGTATGGCTGTTTGCGCGTTTCTTCTACAGAACATTCTCTCAGACAGTATAATTGTGGCTTGTTGGCAGGCTTCCAAATTATCAGCACACAGCGCCTACATGCGGTGGGTGGCTGACTGACACCTCATCAGCACACAACACCTACATCACACATTTTACATTCATTACAGTCTGAATATGGGTCATTAACTCTCATCCGTTCATATGGTCAAGTCTCATTCAAATGTTAGTAAGAGTTCACACAGGACGTAACGCGTATGATGCAACTGTCCTCATCTTGCAAACAAATGCATTCAATCACTCCCACCTCCCCCTGGAATCAGTCAAACTTTAACTGTTTGTAACCCTAGAGAAGTATACCAGATTCCACAACAACTACTGTAATATTTTCCAAAAAAAAAAAAAGGAACACACATTTAGCAATCATGCACACGTCCAACCAATCACGGAACTGACATTTACATAAAAAGCAAAAATATATCTTAAAATCCCTATATATATATTCTATTTTTTTTTTTAAAACCACATAATTCACATAATTCATTCAACGTCTGTCTTTCTTCTATGACTTTGAATTTTTACCATTTTGTTTTTTTTATTATAAAAACCATTAGAGGAACATTGATAAATTGACATGCATAGAATAGTATTGCATATTGAACATAAGTGTGTTTACAGTGTCAATTTTTTATATACTCACATATTTACTCTAACAAAACTCTTCTATTCCATAGATTTTTACATACATTTGTCTAACTAGTTTCTAGTATTTCCAACTTTTTATAAGAAACATTAAACGTAATCAACAACTTTTTGGCATCATATACTTTCCTTTGCGCAGCATGTTAATATTTAGATTTCCATTTTTCCCAGACCTCCTCGTATTTTCCACTTGTGTTGTTTCCACATGCTAACCATCCTTCAAACATGCATTGTTCTGCCATCCGACCCATGAACTCTTCCTTTGTTGGGGGGGATCTCTCCTTCCAATGCTTAGCAACAATGGTTTTTGCTGTCATAAGAGAATGACCTAGTAGGTATCTTTTATTTGGAGGGAATTCTTCAAGGCCTATCAAGAGTAGGATTAATTTAGCTTTTCTAGGAATAGAACAGTTTAGGATGGTGGTCATTTTGCCAAGGACTCCTTTCCAGAAGTTGACTAGTTTGGGACAGGACCAAAAGATGTGGGACAGTGAGCCTTTTTGTCCACACTCCCTCCAGCATAAGCCTGTTCCTATTTTGAATCTATTTGCCATTAGTGAGGGCGAGAGATACCATCTCAAGTATATCTTTGTTTGAGTTTCTAGTATTCCCATTCCCTTAGTGGATTTTAAAGAGGTTTTGTAAGCTCTTTCCCATGAGTCATTGGTTATTATTTCCCCCAGTTCTTTTTCCCAATTGAGCATATGGGATTTTTTCCTTGGGCATGTATTATCTGACAGTATGTCGTAGAACAACTTAATATCTGATTTGTCTTTATTTTTCCTTGAGGTGATTATATTGATAATTGTGATGGGAAGGCGTATGTTATGTAAAGAGGTTTTTTGCAAAAATGGGATAATTCTACAGTATGTGAAGAATTCTTTTTGTGGTAGGTGGTGTTTTAAGCTGAGATCTGAAAAGGAGTCCAGTCTATTCGCAGTTATCAAATCATCTATCGTCTGTATACCCCTTGTTGTCCACTCCCCTATCTTGAGGTCAGGCAAGAAAAGGCACAAAATATCGAGAGGCAGAGAAGGTCTTTTAGCCTTGTCATTTAGAGCCAATTTCTGTGAGAGGTCTCTCCATGCCTCTTTTGTCGCCAGCATGGAAGGAGACATTCCCGGTGTTTGTAATGTTACATCCAATGGTTTAGACATGACTGACAATGACGTTGCAAATAGGAGTGCTTGAGGTGAGACACCCCCCATGAGGCCCTTTTCCATTCCCATCCACCCCATAGACCCATCATCAGCCACCCAACCTTTGATTTGGTCTAACACAGTTGCTCGTTGATATATCATTAGGTTTGGTATGTCTGCTCCTCCGTGTCTACGATGTAGTGTGAGGACCGACAAGGCTATGCAAGGTTTTTTCCCTCCCTATATGTATTTATTTAATTGGCACTGTAAATTAGATATGGAGGTGTTCGAAAATGGAATTGGGAGAACCCTGAAGTAATACATAATTTTAGGAAGGATCTTCATCTTATATGACATGATCCTTCCATATCACGTCAAGTTTAGTTTGGACAAGTGATCTATTTCTTTCTGTGTAGAGTTTAGCAGAGTGGGAATGTTCACATTTTCCAGATCTTTGAGTGAGGCCGTCAGTTCCACTCCTAGGTAGGGTATGGATTTCTCCCTCCACTCAAAGCAGAACTCAGATTGTATAGCTATTTTCAGACACCTAGGTATATGTATGCCTAAGATAAGGGATTTATCTATATTTAATTTATATAAGGATGCTTCGCTGAAACTCTTTAGAATTGCATATGCAGCTCTCAAAGATTCCAAGGGGCGTGACATGGTTAAGATAACATCATCTCCAAATAGGCCGATTTTATGTTGCCTTAAACTCATTGGGATACCGCATACTTCTGGAGATAGGCGGATTGTTTCTGCTAGTGGTTCGATTGTGAGGACATATAATATAGGGGAGAGCGGGCACCCCTGTCTCGTCCCATTTGTTATATGCAGGGGGTCCGACAAGGTCCCGTCCACTAGTACCCTGGCTGACGGAGACGTATACAGGGCTTGAATAGCCCGTATTGTGCCTTCACTCATACCGAAGCATCTCAAGGTCTCGAAAGCAAAACCCCAGTGAACCCGATCAAAAGCCTTTTCGGCATCTAAGGCTAATAGAATTACTGGTGTTTTAGACGAGTCTGTTTTGTGAAGTAGATTTAAGATTCTCCGCATGCCGTCTGGCGCCTGTCTACCCTTGACAAAACCTAGCTGGTCTGTAAGGATTAGGTTTGGGAGTATTTTTAACAATCTATTTGCTAGGGTCTTTGCATAAATTTTTACATCTGTGTTGAGCAACGATATAGGCCGAAAATTGGCTGGGTCATTTGGGTCCTTGCCAGGTTTAGGCAGAACTACTATCGTTGCTTGGAGCATTTCTTCTGGAAATTTTCCCCTTTGCATAGCAGTATTAAATGTTTTTGTTGCAAATGGGGATAAAATATTCCAAAAGGTTTGGTAGTACTCTGCTGAGTACCCGTCAGGGCCTGGCGCTTTATGTTTCTTTAGGGACGAGACTGTTTCGGATATTTCAGAAATGTCGAATTGTTGGTCTAGTGAGGTTGCTTGCATGGCGTTAATTGTTGGTAGATTAGCCCTTTTTAAGAAGTCAGCTATACTGGTGCTATTTGGTTGGGTAACTAATGGATTGTCTTTTATATTGTATAGATTATTATAGAAAGTACGGAAGGCTTCTGCTATGTGTTTAGGGTGGGTTATTTTATATTCCTTTTTTTTGAGTTCCATACAAAAGGGATGTTAGCTTTTATTGATTTTCTTTTAAGTAATTGTGCCATCCATCTTGAAGGCTTGTTTAGAGACGAATATATGTTTGCTCTATTGGAATTCACCTCTCTATCCAAATCTCCCAGCAATATCTTGTGGAGATCTAATCTTAATTTGCGTATTTCGTCAAATTTTTGGGGGGCGGGGGACCGCTGGACTTCTTTTTCTTTTAATGAGATTTGGTTTATAAGTTCTTCAGTCTTTTTTTGTTTGTCTCTTTTGAATTTAGCTCCCATTTTTATTAAAATGCCTCTCATGTATGCCTTATGGGCATTCTACAAGGTCATTGGGTCTATGTCTGGAGTGTTGTTCAATGTAAAAAATTCTTCTAGGGCTTTGTGAATTTCTTCCTTTTGGCTAGACAGTTGCATTAAGTATGTATTGTTCCTCCATAACCTGTTTGTTTGACGATTTTTCCCAAAGTTTAGATGTGTCAGGGTGGGGGCGTGATCGGACCAGGTGGCCGTGCCTATTTCGGATGCGGATATCGTTGTAAGGAGACTTTTGTCCACCAGGCACAGATCAATGCGGGAAAAGGTTCCATGTCTGCGGGAGAAGTAGGAGTATTCCCTAGCGGAGGCATTGACGCATCGGAAGGTGTCATATAATGCTGAGCTATGTAGCCAATTACCAAGGGCGGGGCCTTTTTTTTGTTTTGGGTTAGTGGTGTCAGCTGTTCCGTCAGGTACTAGGTTAAAATCTCCACACATAAGAATTGAACCCTTAGCTATCTTGTTTATTTTTTTGATAAGTTTGTTGAGAAAGCTAATTTGTCTCATATTTGGGACATAGACGTTAACTAATGTGATTGAGGTGTTATTTAGGGAGCCCACGAAGATTATGAAGCGGCCTTTGATGTCACATACTTGTTTGTCTATAACAAATGTGTTATCCTTAAAGGCGATCATAACCCCAGTGTGCTTTTTGGGAGCACAGGCGAAGACCCTCTGTTGGAATCTTTTGTGTATCATGTGGTTTGTGTCTTTCTCCAGTAAATGAGTCTCTTGTATACATACTATGTCCACGTCCTTAGAAAGTGAGTCCTTCCAAACGGCGCGCCTCTTGCATGGGGAGTTGAGGCCGTTGGCATTCAAAGGGAAGATTTTCAGAGCCATGTCGAGGATGGTGGTGCTTGTTCTTGGATGTCCGGGATCTTGTGGAAATCAAGGATGCCTGAAATTAAACAACGACAACAGTACCAAACATAACATTTCTTTGGGTGTCTCTCCCCAGGAGAGCGGTAGCCAGAGTAGGTAGGTGGCTTTTGGAGAGAGGACACATCAAAGTTCACACGGATCGCATAGCAAGCCAAAGCTTGTATGTACATTTGGGGTGAAAAGTTCGGCATTGGCAGGTGGGCACTCATAATAATATATGATTTGGCAGCAGGGCGATGTAGTAACCTGGTGGATTCATTTTGGGCTTAAAGTGCCCTTCGTGGTAGGTTGGCGGCTTCTCTTTGGGCCTGCAGAAGCAGTGGGGCGCTCGATAGCCTGTGGCGATATTCCCCAGGATTTTAGAGTTGGGATAGCTTCTTCGGGGTCATGAAATATGTGTGTTTCATTGTCCTTGGTTGTTATTAGTTTGGTGGGGAAGCCCCATCTGTATATGATGCCGGCGTATCTCATAGCCATAGTAACAGACGCAAAACTCCTTCTCGCCTCCATTGTTCCCTGCGAGAGGTCGATGAAAAGGCGGATTTTATCATAAGGTTTCGGGAGTGTAGGCGACTTCCTAGCCACGTTCATCGGGGCTTCTTTGGTACGGAAATAATCAATACGTACAATAATATCTCTGGGACTGTCTTCTTTTAGGAATTTCGGACGCGGCAGGCGGTGTGCTCTATCTATTATCAGTTTTTGGTCGGGGATGTTAGGGAGGAATTTTTTCATAAGACATGTAACGTAGTTATAAATTTCTGCGTTAGTGACTTTTTTGGGTACTCCTCTAATTCTCACGTTGTTGCGCCTATTCCTATCTTCAAGGTCTGTTAGTTTGCTTTGAAGTTTAGATACTTTTTCTTCCAAGTCATAGTGCGCGTCAATAAGGGAGTTGTGAGATTTAACTATTTCCTCCATTTTGCTTTCTGTTTTTTCAACTCTGTTATTAACTTCAAGAACTGACGCTTTCATATCAGTGGTCAGGCTTCTAATATCAGATTGTATAGTGTCTCTAAGAGCCATAACGATTTCTTTAATGTACAGCTCTGTGACAGGTCTGTCCAGCGCTGAGAGGCTTTTGATATCTTTCCCTCCAGCACTGTCAAGAGGCACCGCAGAGCTGTCACTCTTTTCTTCTGCATGTGACATTTTTTGTCTCTGCTTTTCTGGGCTACCAGTGGGGGAGGGAGCTGGGGTTCCCTGTGATAACGTGGCCGGTGCCATCTTTGAGGGAGAAGGAACTGCACCCGCACCCCCCTTCTTCACTACCCTCTCCCAGTCTGGTTTCCTCACCTGCTGTTTTGAAGCGCTGTCAGCCGTGGTGGTCTCTTCGGCATCTTCCCGGTGGCTCTCTTCCTCCGGTGGAACAGTGTCTCCGCCGTCTTTCTCTCCCTCCTGAGTGTCGGGAGAAGCAGTCTCCTCCGCAGCCATGGCAACGGCAGTCCCGCGCGCGGGGAAGAACGTCTCCAGCCTGGTCGGAACGGACTTGGAAGCTCTCCTCCTAGACATCTTTCATTTCAGGTACGTTGTTAGCCTCTCTTGGGGTACTTTTATATCCCCTGCTGCTGCTTTATAGTGCTTTAGAGTGCCCTTCCCGAGCGGAGGCTAAACTTCAGCATCCGTCTCGGTGCCTCTTCAAGCCACGCCCCGACTTTGAATTTTTTATATCTCTATGGAACAGAACAATAACTAAGATTTTTGGAAAACAGCCAGAACATCCAGACTCCAAACAACTAGGGATGAGCGAACGTGTCCGTTACGGACACATCCGCACCCGGACACCGGCTTTGCCGAACACTGCAGTGTTCGCGCGTAAGTGTCCGGGTGCCGCCGGGGGGCGGGGAGATGCGCGGCGGCGCGGGCGGCAGTAGCGGGGAACAGGGGGGAGCCCTCTCTCTCTCCCTCTCCCCCCCACTCCCCGCCGCACCCCCCCGCGCTGCCACGGCGGCCCCCGAACTTTTTCGCCCGAACACTGAAGTGTTCGCAAAGTTCGGTGTTCGGGCGAAAAAGGGGCGGAGCCGAACGTGTTCGCTCATCTCTACAAACAACACCAATCATTAGCAACAACAAGAGGTATATTTCTCTGCACAGACTATCAAACCCGGACGGCAGAGGAATAGTTAAACACATAAAAAAAGGACATTATAACACAAGACGTATAACAAAGATTAGATTACATTACATGAAGACAAACAATATTGGTTATTTGTCACATAATTATTCACAGATTCTGCATGAACTTGCTTTATGTCCCAAAGGAACACAAACTATAAAGGATTCCCTTTCTCTGATAACTGCCGTATCTACACGTGCCTCAATCCATTTATCTAACATACTTTATCCAACCTTTGCTTATCTCTGAATCTTTTCGAAACTTGTTGGTCTAAGATTCCCAAAATTCTAACCTGCTTTTCTCAACAATTCGCTACATTCTTTCCCCACGGCTAACTTGCTTTGTCTGACCTTTGCTATTTCTCTAGCTGTTTCCATATTGTCTGTTCCTTTTTCTAAACCAGCGTCTCTGATATCTTTCATGCTTTTTCCCATACTATTGCCAGAACTCATAGTTAAAGATTCCCGCCGTTTTACCTGTCTGTTTATATATTTCATAGGCTTGCCTACAGATGTCCTTCCCTTCCCCAATCTTATTATCTCAATGGGTGTCAGGAAAGTCTGAGACCCCATTCTAGCTATGGACTTACTTCTCGATTTACCACTATTGTCCCTACTGCCGAGTCCGCAACTGGCAGGATACTATGGACTTTTAAGTCCCTTCTGCCTATGTCCGCAACGGGGCAGGATATTTGAGGGCCCTCCTGCCAAGTATTGGCAGGATATTTCTTCTTCTGCAAGTCCGCAACTGTCAGAAATACTTTTGGACTTTTCAGTCCCTTCTGCCACGTCCGCAACGGGCAGGATATTTATTATCTTCTGCGAGTCCACAACTGGCAGAAATACTTTTGGACTTTTCAGTCCCTTCTGCCACGTCCGCAATTTTCGTTTACTTAGATCTTACACCTGTTTTTTTTACTAACTTTTGGCTTCTGAATTTAAAAATGACCCCAGTTTTTCTCTATCATATCAGCTTTTGTAGGTACAGGATACCCTGTTTTTTTCTCAAAAACCATACAAAATGTACATACAATGGAAAATGAAAAAGTACCTGAATGTGATGTTTATTTAAAGTTATCTTGTCCATACAAAGGATATTTTGCTTTTGTACATCAAAAGTAGTAGCAGTTAAGGTAAAAATGTACGCTCCTAATTTACCTGGGAGCGTTCAACCTCACTTGATACACCAACAATAGTCGGCCATTATACATACATCCCATCTACTCGCATATCGTTCCTCCATGACCTTCACATCTTGGTGGAACTGTTCACCTTGTTCATCACTGACTGCACCAAGGTTTTCTGGGAAGTTACCAAGATGGTTATGCAGAAAATGCCCCTTGATGCTGATGTTGGAACCAAACATTTTGTAGCTCTCCAAGAGTTTCTCAACAAGTTCTTTGTTCGCATATTTCCAAGAAAGTCCTTGACAATGTCTCCATATGATAGCCAAGCATTCTTTTGGAGTTCCAATATTGTCCCACTGAAATGCTCACCTTTGATGAGTTGCCAGATTTGTGGACCATCAAACACACAGGCTTTTATTTTTTCAAATGACAGGCTAGGAAATGCCAAGATGAGGTACTTGAAACTGTCTCATTCAGTAGGCCAGGCTTTAAGGAATTGTTAAATGAGACCCAGTTTTATGTGCAGAGGTGGGAATATAATGTTGTTCCAACAAGCATCTCATGTAGAATGTTTGGATCACCAGCTTTGAGGTCAGATCTTGGAGACCAATTACTTTCCACCCAATCCTTCTCATGAGCTCTGCTGTTCCACATGCAAAGATAACAGGGATACTAAGTGTATATGCGTTGCTGACCATGAAGGATATTGCAATGACTCAATGACTATTTATGTATCCATATTCTTGGGAATATGGAGACATAAGGGAATTGATGGGAAACTGATCAAATTAGCCAACGACACAAAGCTAGGAGGGAAAAGAGAGAGAGAGGATTCAAAAAGATCTAGAAAAGCTTGCACTAACAGAATGGTATTTAACAAGGAGAAATGCAAAGTCCTACATCTGGGCAAGAAAAATGAGGAAAGCACATACAGAATGGGAGGAATTGGGCTAAGCAGCAGCACATGTGAAAAAGACATACTAATAGATCACAAGCTGAATGTTACCATGAGGCCGGTCAGGGACCACGGGTGGCAGTTGCGCAGTTCGCCGCGGCGTTCTGGGATGGTGTTGTGCCCATGTTCGGGTCGGCGAGCGGCGACGCCATGCTCCGATGTGCAGGTGCGGTGTGTGGTGCGCGTGTGCCTGCTATGAGAGGCGCATACGCTCTACCTCTGCGAGTTATAGTGGCTAGCTGGGAGCTCCGATCAGCCAGCTTGATTGGTCTCCACCCAAGGGGTGGGGACTCCTGAATATAGTCTGGCAGTCTGGCAGCTGCTGATAGCAGTTGCCAGTTATTAGTTCCGTTCTCTGTGTGTCTGACTTCGGTCCTGCTCCAGTGAAAGTGACCTTGTCTCGATCCAGCTCTGCCTGTGTGCTGTGGTTTTCCTGTCATGTTGGTTTATTCTGTCGGCCTAGCCTGTCAGTACTAGTAAGTTGTCATCTGCATAGCTCCTCCCTGTCCTGCCACCAGACAGCGTAGGGTCAGTGTTGGCGGCCTGGACCTGTCCACCTTTGGGGTGAGGATCAGGGAGTCCCGTGCCGTGCATACCTGTGCACCCTACTAGTACTGTAACATAATAACATGCCCAGAAAATATTTTCCTGCGGTTTTTGAGGTGGGATTCACGGTGTGAATGGAGTCCTACAACACGATTACCGGTCAGATTCGTGACCTGGCCGAGATGGTTCAGGACCTGTCGGGGTATCTCAGCCATCATGAGCAGTGGTTGGTTGTGCCCGCTGATCCAGTAGCTTAACCTAAATGTCCATTACCCGAGGTGTACTTGGGGGACCGGAAAAAATTCTTTGTCTTCCGGGAGGCTTGTAAGTTGTTTTTTCACTTGTGGCCTTGTTCCAATGGGTGGGGATTGTTATGTCTTTGCTCAGAGAAGGACCTCAGTCATGGGCCTATTCTTTACCGGCTGATTCCGCTTGTCTGTAGTCGATAGACTCTTTTTTTCATTGAATATTTTTGATGAACCCGATCATGCGGGTTACGCAGTCAGTAAGTTGTTGGCCCTACGCCAGGGACGCCAGTCGGCAGAAGAATATTGTTCTAGTTTCAGGCAGTATTCAGGTGAATCTGCATGGAACGACTGTGCGCTCAGAGATTTGTTTTTGGTAGGCCTGTCTGACGCAATAAAAGATCTATTGCTGTCCCATCCGTCACCATCCACCTTGAATCAGGCTATGAAATTGGCAGTTAGAGCGGATCATAGACTCAGGTCTAGAAGGGAAGCTCAGCTAGAGTATCATCAAGAACATGGTGCTAAGTTTCTGGTGACTTCTACAGCCTGTACCCCATTGTCAATCCTCGGAGCTGATGGTATAGAAGTGGACCGGTTGAGTCCTGAAGAACGGAGGCAGTCCCGGGTTTCAAACCAACTCTGTTTCTACTGCGGCAAGGCTGGTCATCGCATCTCGTCCTGCCAGGAAAGGAGGATACGGAAGCAGCAGGAAAACATAAGCTCCTAGGTGACTGTCGGGAGGGTCATCTAGGAGGTCAGGTACTCCCTAAATTATTGGTGCCTTGTAGTGTGTTTTACAGGGCTTTTCACCGGGTGGGACAGGCTTTATTGATTCTGGGTCGGCCGTGAACCTTATCTATTTGCAGTTCATAAGACCACTGTTATCAAGTTTTATTGCGTTAGGTTTGCCGATCCACTTTACCAGTATCGATGCTATCCCTCTGTCCTCTGGGGTAGTGCATTGGAGGACACCAGAACTTCGGTTCATGGTGGGTGCATTACATTCGGAGGTTATTTCATTTCTGGTCATGGAGAAGATGTCCGTGGATATCATTCTGGGATTGCCATGGGTGAGGACACACAATCCTCAGTTCGATTGGACTACTCTGGAGCTAGTTTGGTGGGGAGGGTTCTGTCAGGATCATCTAGCGCCTGTTACTTTGTGCTCCACCGATACTATTAGTATTCTGGACTATTTATGAATTTTTAAGATGTGTTCTCTAAGAAGCTTTCTGAGGTATTACCCCCACACCGCGAATGGGATTGTAGGATTGATCTTGTCCTGGATAGATCCATCCCTAAGGGGGGCATATTTAATCTGTCGGGTGGGGAGCATGAGTCTCCTAAATCCTATATGTCAGAGGCTTTAGCCAAGGAACATATCAGACCATCAAAGTCACGAGTTGGAGCAGGCCTATTTTTTGTTGAAAAGAAAGATGGGTCTTTGTGGCCTTGTGTGGACTATCGGCAACAAGATCACCATAAAGAGTCAGTGCTCGCTCCCTCTGATCCCTGATCTGTTGAATCAGGTAGTGGGAGCACGCTGGTTCTCTAAGCTTGACCTTCGGGGGGCTTATAAGCTTATACATATTAAGTCTGGTGAAGAGTGGAAGACTGCGTTCAACACCCCGTTGGGGCACTTCGAGTGTCTGGTTATGCCCTTCGGGTTATGCAATGCCCCTGCTGTTTTTCAGGGGTTTATAAACGCGGTCTTCCACGATTATCTAGGGGTTCTTACGGTTGTCTATCTGGACGACACTTTGGTATACTCGTCGGATTGGGACACGCATGTCAGACATCTCCATTTAGTGTTAGAGTGGCTACGGGAGTACCAATTGTATGTTAAGTTGGAGAAATGTGCATTTGGGGTCAAATGCGTGTCATTCCTTGGGTATATCATCACTCCAACTGATGTGTGTATGGAGTCAGACAAGGTTGCAGCAATCGCACAATGGGCTAAACCAGATATTTTGAAGGCTCTTCAGCGCTTTCTTGGGTTTGACAACTTTTACAGAAAATTTATCAAAAATTTTTCAGTGATTGCACAACTGCTGACTGATCTCACGAAAAAAGGAGTGTACATGACGTCGTGGTCTCCGGAAGCTTCAGAGGCGTCTGAGCAACTTAAGAGGGCTTTTCCACCACGCCGGTGCTTGCCCAGCCGCACCCTCAGAAGCCCTTTTTTCGTAGAGGTAGACGCTTCGGAGCTATGGGTGGGGGCAGTCCTCTCCCAGGAATTGGGGGGCCATTCAGGGTATGGTCAACGTGCCTTCTTTTCCTGTAAATTCAGTAGCGCCGAGCACAACTACGATGTTAGGAACACGGAACTGTTTGCAATAAAGTGGGCATTTAAGGAATGGCGTCATCTTCTGGAGGGGGCTCGACACTAGGTGACAGTCTTCACATCTTGTATCCAAGCTAGAGGCGACACAACAGGGTACTAGAGCTTCCATGCCTGTCCGTATCCCATCTTGTATCCAAGCTAGAGGCGACACAACAGGGTACTAGAGCCTCCATGCCTGCCTGTATCACATCTTGTATCCAAACTAGAGGTGATACAACAGGGTACTAGAGCCTCCATGTCTGCCAGTATCCCACTCCTCCGATTCACCAGTTTCTTGTCCTATTTTCGGCTGTTCAACATGGCTACAGACATTTCTGCAACTACCTAATGCTCACTTTGCAGTGCTATGATTGGCCAGTGTTGATCAACTGAGTAGCTCTGGCCAATCAGAGAGCAGGTATAGCACATTGGTAGGTTAATACACTGTGGGCATTAGGTAGTTCAAAGATTGTGTCAGCCATATTGGATGACTGAAAACAGGACCTGGAAATGGTAGATCGTAGGGACAACATAGAAAAACATCTTTAGGTAAGGGGTTAATGTCTGGGTTATGTCTGAGAAATGTATCTTGTTGTGTGTCATGTGATCGTGCCATATATATGTGTAGTGCAAGGTTGGTTTTTGGTGGCAAAAGAAAGTCTAGGCGAGAAGTCTGCAAGAGTGCGAGTAATTGAGCCTGTCTTGAGGGGTGAGAGACTTTCAGTAAGTTGGAGAAAACATTCCTCATCTTAGGAAGATCCCCAAGATGGAAGAGGCTGAGCGATAGCCTGATGTCTGCCATGGGCCTAATTTACCCAGGCCTCCTAGGTGCTAATATGGAGTACTGAGAGAGAGAGGAGCCGCCACGCAATGCTGAGTGCAACTTCAAATGTGAGTGTGTACTGGTAGAGAGCTGGAGAGAGAGTGAAGAGAGTCGCCGGGAGCAGAACCCCACAGATAACTGGGACTGTGGCTTCTTCTGCCACCCTGAGAATCCTCCCTGTCACACCACTATCCTGTGTGGCACCGGTGTTATGCTGGCTGATGTAACGTTTATGGACTGTTAACATTTTATTAATGTAAATGAGCTCTACCGGCCGTTCACGGTTTTGCTCAGAAAGTTACCTCTGTGTGTGGACTATTTATTCCAACTTCTGGATTCACCTCAGAGGACGGAATAATGCCGTCACGAGTGACAAAGAACTGTAAGGTAAACCGCGGATTGGCTTTTCCTTGTGCAGTAATCTGGTCTGGTCCCGAGCTGCCCCCAGGGGAGAAGATGGTAGAGCCCTAGGGGGCTTTTATCTACCCTGCTATCTCCTCAGCTGTGGACCTGCTCCTTGGACACTGCAAATGTACCTCCCTCCACCTCTGGTCCCAGGAGAGAATTTTTCTCCGAAAACCAGAGGGTTACTGTAAGCCTCACCTTTCGGCCGCCTGCAGATGGGTGGAAATTCCGCGGCGGGATTTCCTGCGGAATTTCCACCCTTGGAAGCTGCCATAGGATTGCGTTAACAAACACAATCCTAAACAGACGGCCGCGATTTGGCCGTGCGAAATCTCGCGCAGCAAACAAATCGCGGCATGCACTATTTCACCGAAAAGTCACTCCCTGGCCACAGTCCCGCTTTGCGCATGCGCCGGCAGCCGGGCAGACGGCACATGAAAGAGCCAGGGCCGCGGGAGCAGGTGAGTGATGCGCTGCTCTCTGCAGACGCTCGGGGCGGGTCCCCCTGCGAGAATTCTTGCAGCCGGATCCGACCCGGCCGTCTGCAGACGGCCTTCTGCTGCAGTTTTGCTTCTGCCATGTTTCTTTTAGGCATCCCTCACACATGAATGCAGCAAAGCTCCTCAATTTAAATTGCATCGCTTTGCTGCATTTTACTATTGTTTACTATTAATGAGGAACTCTAAATGCTGAAAAATAGAACAGACTTCGACTGAGCAGCTGCCTGAGGCTGTGGGAGATTCCATTGAAAACAATGAGAGCCTCTGACAGCGTTTAGTGCTGCACTGAAAAAAACGTCTGTGTGAGGGAGGCCTTGGGCATCATGTCCACTAGAAAAATACAATCCCTTCACAATCTGCAGCAGATTCCGCGCCGATTTGCTTTAAATGGTATTTTTTCTTGCATGCAGATATCCCCACCTGTAGACAGCAATTTGGCCGATCTGCGCGGAATCCGCACTAAAATGGAGCGAGCTGCGGGTTTTTTTTCCGCGTGTGAAAAACGCAAATTGATTAAAATGCCATCCGCGGGTGCAAAATTCAATTTAATTGACTGCAGATGGCCAATGATTTCCTATGGGCAAAATGTCACCCGCGGAATCCGCAATTCAATTTTGCTGGTGGACACGAGGCCTACAGTAGTTACTTCGTTTTTTTTGTAAGGATTACAGGAAAATATCAATTTTATTGCCTTACAAAAATAGAAGCTCTGACCGCAATCATGCAAAACGGTAAAATGTTTGCTGCAACTCTGAATGCAGCAGATGAGCATGCACTTGTTTCATGGATTTGCAGAATGCCGAGCCGCTACTCTCTGACAGCCGCGGGTTGCACTGGTCTAGACGGAGGAAATTCCTTACTTTGATATATTTGTAGTTCCCCTTTCCAAGCCCAAGTGTTGATGTTCCACATTGGAGCGGCCCTTGCTGTGTGCGCAGATAACGAGATGTGACAGTGAGTAGCGTGGCCACATATTTTCCATGTCGTTTGGCTGTGCACAAAGCTTCTATTATATTTAGCCTGCAGCATATCGCCTGCTACAAACAGTCCGCCTTCCTGATCTCAGCGCCGCTGCTCATTGAACGTCCAAGAATAGCCGCAGTTCAATACCTCTCAATGGCCGAGCAGCTCTTCACAGGCCCTACTTAGCCTGCCGAGTATTCGCATTGTTCGCTCCATTTTTTGTTTTATTGCGCAAGGTGTTGACTGCCGCCACTTATACCCCAGGCCCGCAGATCGACAGGCGGCTTTGTTGTTCCAATGAAAGCTGAGTGTCAAATCTGCCGAAGTCCAAACGAAGTGTAACTCAATCAATACAACATACAGGCTGCAGCTGCTGGAAAACAGACGGCGAACTGCAGCAAAAGCCGAAGCCACAATATTTTACTCCTGTTTTCCCCTTCAAGTTATTAATTCATCTTCGAAAATATTACTGAGTAGCGGGGTATATTTACGGTGGGTTCACACAGGATGGAGAATCTGCAGCGTTTACAGTCTAAACTATGTGGATAAAAACGGAAAAGTCAAAATTTAAATAGACTCGATATTAGCTGCTTCCATGTGCGGTGCTGGCGCTACGCAGGCCGAGGAGCGAAGCCCACAGTGTCATGAACAGGAGTCTGCTGGGAAGCTAACTCCTTAGATGCCGCTGTCAATGCATGGTATCTCTGTACCCATCCCAGTTTAACTGATGAAGGGATCTTTCCTGAAACATGTTTTATTGCTGGTTTCAAATATACTCATTGCCCCCAGAAGAAGTTGTTGTTTTGCGCAGACCCCGGCATGCAGTTCCATCTCAGGCAGATCTGTAAAGGATGAGAGTTGTGGTTATTAGATAAACAGTCTTGTCACCAAAGGCCATAAAACGACGCAGAGATTTCACCCCATTACCAGAGGGGGGCGCATTATTGGGATGTGAGAAGCTGGATGGTTGTATCAATGAATTGTCACCCACTGGGCCGTTCTGACCAGACTGTTAGGAGGTGTTGAGACAGAACCAGTAGATTGGGGAACACAAGGTGACCGGGCTCAGGACACCCCCTGCAGACCACCAGTAGAGAGGAGCGTCTGACCAGACTGTTAGGGTGTGTTGGGGCCAGTGGATGGGGGCACACAAGGTGACTGGGCTCAGGACGCCCCCTACAGACCACCAGTAGAGAGGAGCGTCTGACCAGACTGTTAGGAGGTGTTGGGGCCAGTGGATGGGGGCACACAAGGTGACTGGGCTCAGGATGCCCCCTACAGACCACCAGTAGAGAGGAGTGTCTGACCAGACTGTTAGGGGGTGTTGGGACCAATGGATGGGGGCACACAAGGTCACCGAGCTCAGGACGCTCCCTACAGACCACCAGTAGAGAGGAGCATCTGACCAGACTGTTAGGAGGTGTTGGGAGCAGTTGATGGGGGCACACAAGGTGACCGGGCTCAGGACCCCCTGACAGACCCCCAGTAGAGAGGAGCATCTGATCAGACTGTTAGGAGGTGTTGGGGCCAGTGGATGGGGGCACACAAGGTGACCGGGCTCAGGAACCCCCTATAGACCACCAGTAGAGAGGAGCATCTGATCAGACTGTTAGGGGGTGTTGGGACCAGTGGATGGGGGCACACAAGGTGACCGAGCTGAGGACGCCCCCTACAGACCACCAGTAGAGAGGAGCACCTGACCAGACTGTTAGGAGGTGTTGGGAGCAGTTGATGGGGGCACACAAGGTGACCGGGCTCAGGACCCCCCGACAGACCCCCAGTAGAGAGGAGCATCTAATCAGACTGTTAGGAGGTGTTGGGACCTGTGGATGGGGGCACACAAGGTGACCGGGCTCAGGACAACCCCTACAGACCACCAGTAGAGAGGAGCATCTGATCAGACTGTTAGGAGGTGTTGGGGCTCAGGATGCCCCCTACAGATCACTAGTAGAAAGGAGCATCTGATCGTCCAACAAGCAACAGCAGCTCCAACTGTTCCACTGTCTGCCGTCCAGAGACAGGGGGCGCCATCTTTACACCCGAGTGTTTGTCTGAACCATTTCCTGGTGCTTGGCTGAAGGACATTTAGTCTCATGCCTCCCCTTATGTGTACAACCTCTGACCCTCACTATCACCTCCGTTTGCAAGGTGTCGTGAACGACTAAACTGGACGCTACGGAGTGAAACCGGGTTGTCTTCAGTGATGAATCCTGGTTTAGTTTGGGCGCTGATGACAGCCATGTTCGTGTCTGGAGACCTTGGGGTGATCGCCTCAATCCTGCCCCCTGCTGGCGCGATGGTCTGGGGGGGTCATCGCATACAACAGTCGGTCACCTCTAGTAGGGGTACGAAGGACAATATCAGCTCAGTGACTTTTCACACACAGCAAGTGTGTTTTTCCTTCTACCTGTGCATTATCTTACACCCTATTGCTACCTGCCCAATTTGATCAAGGGGTGTTGTTGGTTGCCATGGCAGCCAGAAGCCAAACAATGGCCTCCAGGTCTGCTATGTATGGCGGCCCAGTGTTATCAGTTTTATCACTGACAGTGATAGGCTTTACTGTCACTCAGAGGCGTAACTTGAAGCTTCTGGGCCCCAATGCAAAATCTGTAATAGGGCCCCCAACTATAATGCTTTTTTCATAGTACTGGGCTCCCAATATGGAGGAGAGGCCTTAGGGGCCCCCTAAGGCTCCTGGGCCCTAGTGCAACCGCATCCCCTGCACCCTCTATAGTTATGCCCCTGGTGTCACTGATGAAAGTGACGGTTTCAAATAATACACCGTGTAGTGACCTGGACTGGCACTGCAGAATAGAAGTACTTTACCTGCAAGGTAAGACCAACTGTTCTAACTACCAGCTCAGTTAACAAAGAAAAGTTATGCTGGACTTCATTTAATAAGAAAAAGGAGTCAGGAAACTAAAGAGTTAAGGTTGTTTAGGCACCATTCTAATTCACGTAGCTGCTGACTTGTGACAAGACAAGCTAAGACTAGAGCAAAGAAGGTTTCATCACCAACACAGAAGGTTCTTTACTGTAAGAGCAGTGAGACTGTGGAACTCTCTGCCTGAGGATGCGGTGATGGCAGGATCCATAGAGGAGTTTAAGAGGGACTAGATGTCTTTCTAGAATGCTGTGATATTACAGGATATAGACATTAAATAACCAGCAGGGTTGTTGAAATGAGGAATTTTTTCCCCTCAAAATGGGCTAATTGGCTTCTGCCTCATTGGGGTTTTTTCGCTTTCCTTTGGATCAACCGGGAAGGAAGGTGGTGGTGGTGGTGGGGGGGGGGGGGGGGGGGGCAGGCTGGACTAGACGGACATTGTCTTCATTCAGCCTCACATACTATGTTACTATGTTAGTGTGACACAACTCCCTCCGCTCAGAGAGTTCAGGCCTCTTCCCGCTTGTCACACGTTGCACACTGCGCTACAGAAATAGGTTACTGCATTGCATTTTCTTAGCGCTCAAACGATGACATGTTCAAGTCTCCTTGGGAAGGAATGTATGTGGTGAAACCAGTAAATAATAAAAAAATGTCATGTGCAAATCCCTCCCCAAAAAACTAAATCTGAAAATCCACATTTTTCCTAAAGGGACACAAGTTACTGGAGATCCTCTGCATGCTTTTATGCTTTCCGCAGACATTGTTATTTCATGCTGACTTTTATATTTGTCTTATAGTTCCCTCGGTCCGATACTGATGTTATTTCTCTCTCTGGTACGGAGCCTACAGCGCACCGACTCTCTGAGGAGAGGAGCTATAAAGCCTGCCAGCTGGTAGCGAGCCTTGATTGAAAAATCCTCTTTCTCTGATCTAGAATCGTGGATCAGTTAGAAGGAATAAAGGCCGCATTGTACCCAGTTACCCAATTTGTGGCGGGCAAGACAGGCGCCCTTATGAAACTAGCGTGGCATGACCTAGTATACACCTTCTGGCACGTTTTATAGCTCCTCCCCAAACTTGTTGGTACGCTGTAGTAGCTCCCAGAGTATCGGACTGAGTGCGCTAAGCCCTGCCAGTTCACACTATGAGAGCCTCGATGCATTATGGATCCATTCTCATGTGTAAGCTGGCAGTGACAAAAATATAAAATATTCAAAGAACTTGATTAGAGCCAATTAAAGGGGCTTCCTTTAGTTCCTGATGATCCATATTACCAACGGTGAAACGCGTTGAAGTTGAAACAAATTGAGCACATAAATCGCTATAGATGCGAGGTGCGATTGACATTAGTCATCTAGCAAAATTGCACTCGGTCTCTTTTTTAGCGAAACTACGGAGGGGTGTGCTCTAATCTCATTCCGGTGACAAAGTTTCCCTTTTGCTCTCCATGGTAATACCCAGCGTTGTCACGCTATATACCACTAGGTACACTAAGGCCAATTATACAGGCCTTGTGGTTGTCAGTTATTCCATAGACATCCCACAATTGGGGTGATTACCTAGTCCGGTACACGGCTCATATATATATAGTTGTTTTGTTTGGCGTGCCCTATGTATATTTATTTAATATACTTTAAGTATATTGAATAAAATTAGATTTTAATCATTTTAGTCTACTCTGTGAAGGGCTATTACATTAAAAATAGACTGCGGCCTCTGTGGATCCCATTCAAAAGAATGGGGTTTATATTCGTGCGAGATTTGTGCATCTCGCAACACACAAATCTCACCTGATTTTCTCGGCCGTTTGAAAGTGACCCAAGGACAGCAAGCAGAGGGGCAGCTGGCCATCTCTATAACAACTGGCACAGTAAGGCTATGCTCACATCCATGTCCAAGTCTCCTTTAGGTCATTTTTGACAGGAGCCGTAGTGCCGCATGCCACTACATTTATTCGGCGCATGCCGCAATCTTGTCATGCATGCAGCAAATTATACTTAAAACGACAACTAGTTAGTTAGGCAGCACTGGCTTAGAGGTGCACATTGTAGTATTTCTGTTTTGGTGCTTGGACACCAGTATGTAGTACATATTTGCAAAGGCCACCATCAGAACCAGGAAAATCTGAGCGGATGGCATGGCCAACCTTGCTTGGATTACCCTGGAAATCTGGTTAAATATGCTCAAGCCAGTGGTTGAGCAGACAGGGACCCATTGTTGTCATTCAAGAGCCCCCACACTGGGCTGCCCCTGTAAGTGCCTCATTTGTGTAAATTTGGCACATATCCAGTATAGACTGAACAATTTTAACCCCATTCAATCAATGGCTGAATTTAATAAATGCGTGAGTGCTGCCTCTGATTGGCTGAGCGCAGGGACCAATCACAGACAGCTTTCAGCTGTCATTCAATAGCTGAGAGCTGCCTCTGATTGGTCACAGTGCTCAGCCAATCAGATGCAGTCCATTTAGCAGGCAGGGATTTTAAATCCCCACCTGCTGAAAGCACTTCAGAGCAGTGCAGGAGAAGACCCAGTCGGACGCACCTGAGCCCCGGCAGCTGCAGAGAGGTGAGTTTTATATATATATATATTTTTTATTTTTTACACTTTAAAAAATATATATTTAAAGCCCTTCCCTGAAAATCACTGCAGCCCATTGCTTTCAATGGGAGAACATCGCGATCCTCTGCTACAGCTGTCCCGTTGTCACTGGACACTGTGACAATTCTGTCGCAGTGTTCAGTAACTCCCCGCGGAGATGAAGAAATCCTCTGCCACAGTTGTGGCAGAGGATCACGATGTTCTCTGTATGTCAATATGGCTGCTGGCCCCACTGACCAAAGGCGAACCCCCTGGATGTGACAGCATCCAGGAGTTTCACATCCAAGGAATCCCCTGCTGCAGCTGTTACAGCTGCAGCAGGAGATAGTGGGCAGCACACTTTATGCGCGGAAAAACGCGGCCAAGTGCATTTTTTTCTGCATGCCGCCCGCTTTGGTCATGCAAAGTTTTGTGCGTTTGCATTCTGCGCACAAAAAATTCGCACATTACAATGCCTGTCTGACTGAGCCCTTATTGCATTTTTTTGGGATGCAAAATGAAAAAAATAACCATTTACCCTTTGTTTCTTAGGGTTTTTTTTACACTTTTTGCCGTGCAGGATAAAAAGCGTGTTTAATTTATTGTATGCGTCGTTACAAAAAAATAATAATTTCCAAAAAAAGGGGTTTTATTGCGGAAAATTGGAAAAACCATAAAAAATCTAAAAGAACTTTGGTATCGTTGTAATCGTACCGACCTGCAGATAAAATGTATTGTGCCATTTATGCTGCATGATTAACACTGTAAAAAAATAAATCTATGGCTAAATTTATGTGTTTTCTCTCCCTGATATCATCCAAAGATTAATAAAAGGTTTACAATATAGTCTGTGTACCCAAAAAATGGCACCAATAAAAACTACAGTTCGCCGCGCAAAAAAACGAGCCCTTATATGACCGTGTCAACGGAAAAATAAAAAAGATATGGCTTTTGGAAAATGGAGATGAAATTCTGCAAAAAATCATTGCGTCCTTAAGCCCAAAATAGGCCATGTCCATAAAGGGTTAATTAAAGCAAAATGATTCTGATACACCTCCCGTGGCGACCTGTTCCACATGTAACATAATTCATTGTACTGGAATAAATACATTTGTGATGCTGAGACGTGAATGTATGAATCGAATCTTAAAGGAATTGAGCTTTGCAGACTGTCAGCTCTTCTGCCATGAATGAGAGGACTCTGGGGGCTACAGAGAGATGCAGCCTGTTGGCCTCCCAGATATAACTCGGTCTCTACGAGGAGCGGTGAGGGGTGTGAGCGCCACGAGCAGCACATAAAGCTCAGCTGTGAAGCCTCAGAATAGAGTTTTGTATCTCCAGTAATAAATATAGCCCAGTAATCCCCGCTTGCTCTCACCGCCAGCGATAAGTGCGTTACTCGAGCCCTTGTGAAAGGCCCTTGTTTAAATATTTGTAAAGTTTAATCTGTCAGGGGGCCGCAGAGAGCGCTTCACAGTCTGGCGGGATTTACAAGATTATATTTAAACTTCTTCACAAAGTTTTACACTTTTGCTTTGGTGCACATAGTAGTGACCACTTAACCTAATAATCTCCAAGATACAACCAGAACTTGTGGAAGGGTAAGAAAGAGAACTTCACAAGCAGATTGACTTCGGGGCTTGTGATGCACATTGCAGGGGCTGCATACATGATTGCAAGCCCTCCCAAAGCCCACATCCAGCACAGAACGCATCCTGCTTCCGCAGAGCTTGGCGGGGGTCTTAGATGATGTGCGTGCAGCCGTGCACCTTTTGTATTTGGATATCTAATCCACTTGTTTATTAATTGGTTTTAATATAGTTGGAGGTGAATGTACATTGTGGCTGGACGGCTTCATTATTGGGCATGGGTGACACTGGTTGACCATAAACATTGTGCAATTTACCACATGCATCTTTAAGGGGGTTATCCAATTACTAAACAATCCCACTTCAATAGGGCTCCCTGTATTCAAATAATAAACTGAACTATACTTACCTCTCCAGTGCTGCAGCCCCACTGTGATCCCGGTGATTGTTGTGACAGATGATGTCACAGGAAACCAGGGGAGCACTGCAGCGTCACATTCCTGAACTCCTGGCATCATGGTGATACCGGCTTTGAGTACCGATACCAGGAGAACAAGCTGTGATGTTGCCAGGGTCACATGATTTCCTGTGACATCATCTGTCACAACAATCACCGGGATTGCAGCGCAGGTTCCCCGCGGTGGCTGCTGAGAGGTTAGTATAGTTGGCTTTATTATTTTAATACGAGGAGTCCTATTGAAGCGGGGTAGTCCGGACAACCCCTTTAAGGAATATTGAGATGGAACAGTTGATGTGCGTTTAAAACCACATAAAACCCCTAAAACAGTCGCGTGGGGTCCTGCCACCATTTGTTGCTTCTTTATGTGCTTCCACTGTCTAGTGCTGCCAGCTGACCAACACGTCTAACTGACTGTTCCTTCTGTCACTGATACTCTGTGCCGTCAACCAGTTTTGCCAGAAATTGGTGTGATTTTCAAATTGACTTTTAATAGCTACATAGTTTTTAGGATGAAGTTGCTATTTTCATGCAAAATCATGCGGTTGTTAACAATCAGTTTGAAATTGCACTGATTTGCTGTAAAACCGTATTGCGGTAAGACTCAGCCACGTCTCGCCTTCCCAGTGGCCTCTATGTGTGGCCCTACCTTGCTGATCAGCACAGGCCTACTGGGCTAGTAATCAACATCGGTAACATCTGCCTGGAGGTTATATGTTCTTCTTTTCTTTATGGGGTATCTCTTGAAGACTCCAGTTTTCCTCCATACACCAAAAACTCGGTTCACACCTGCATTAAAGGAGCATTCTGGTACTGGATGGGTGAAAATTGATGGATCAGTGGAATTGTGACTGCCGTGAGCCCTACCGATCCTGAGAACACGGGGGTCCTGTTCGCCCCACTTCAGGTCACTGAAGACCTGAAAGGTTGCATCCAATGGAGTGCTGACCACACATGCACAGTGGGTATTTCCTTCAGCCTCATTGAAATGAATGCAGCGCCTACGCCACCACGCATGCAGTGTCAGAGCTCCATTGAACGAAAACCTTCCTCAGCTCAGATTGGATAGGAGCTGCGCTCCTCCAGTGAATGGCAGTGAGGAAAATAGGACCTCCATGTTCCTGGGATCAGTGGGGGTCTCAGCGTTTGGACCCCCACTGATCCATCTGTTTTCCATGGGTGGGTGAAGTCTTGAAAAATTGTTTTGTAAGCAAAATACCCCTTTAAGGATTCTGCTGAGGTTTCCATGTTCCTGGTCTGTTATTGGAGCAAGAAAATGGAATCCCTTCCCTAACAGACCCCACTGATTATAATGGGGTCCATCAGGCTTCTGGGATTGTAGGCCAGATCGCTGCTGTTGCTTCTGAGGCAGTTGTAAATCTTGCCTAGTAGGTTGATGGGATTTCTAGGAAATGACTTTAGAGATTAGATTGTGAGCGCCCCCTATTGACAGGGAGGGATAACAGCGATATGTTGGTGATGTTTCAAAGACCAGGAATAAACATATCTGCCCGCTTTACCAGTCTTAATGAAGAGTACTGAAAGCGTGCTCAAGATAAGGCTGGTCATTTAATAAATGATGACATTGCCACAATCCTCAGCATGGGACCCACCACCACAAAGGCTCCCGAAGAGCTGATAGCTACACTGTATATCTTGGTGATTCACCATATCTCATTGTTTTCTCCGTTGCCTTTTGGTTTGTGATAACCACAATATTTTGGTATAAAGTCAGTCATCCAGTCTGGGGCAAGGGACCCCTAATCACCTCAGCTTTATTGGCTTGTGGTTAATGCCCCATGTTCCTCTATGGGATAGTATCAATGCACTCGGTTGTTGTGCTTCATGCTTAGAATTACTACAACAACCTATTAGATCTGTTTGTTCTAAGCTTCCCATGAGGTCTCCCGGAACAGACAGGCAATGAACAGGTTATGATGGGAGAGATCGTTATCCAAGCGCTTCATTGTTTCCAGTAACATTGATAGCGGCCATTGTTGGGCGCCGCAGATCAGGTGTCCTTCATACCTGACTGCTCTTCATGGAAAATCCAGTGTTTGGAAATGTAAATACAAAGACCTCGGTCAGATAAGTTTCACTTGACTATTCATAACCGACGAGAACATTACACCGGCGCGGGGTCTTTTCTACAATCCCACCATGAAAGATAGATGAACTTCTGAAAGCCTATTATGATGTTCACGCTGTGCCAAGTTTCCAGGGAATGTAAGTGATAAGACTTGCAGAAGATACTGACCTCGCGTGTGGGAAGAAGTTTTAGTCGAGCAGAAATAGAAACCATTCTAACTTTAATGCAGATAGCTAAAAACAGGCGACTTCACGCCTGCTATAATTACTCTTCTCGTAGAGGTGCTCTTGTTAGAACCCATGTACACAGTCCTATATTTGGAGTGGCACATGGGCTGAAGTGATAGTAGCAAAAGCTCCTTGGATACGCAAACAAACATAGCTAATCTGCACTGCCAGGGTCCCCAGAAGAGACCAGGAAGACACGGGACCCTGCCGAGAATTGATTTAGATTAACAGTACAATTCCTCTTACTGGATGTCCATCAGGACTGATGGGTGTTTGTGCTTTCTTTTGTTTTGGTCACTTGGATGTAACAGAATATTTCTTCAGCGTGAAGGGTTGTTCCGGAGACTGAATAGGTGAAGACTGACAGATCAGTGGGGGTCTGACCATTGATCGCTCCGTCGATCCCTACAACGGGGCTCATTGCTCCTCATTAGAGGCTTGCTGCAGTGAGGAGGGGACTATATGGAGTGGCGATCACTTATGTGCAGTGCTGCTCCATTAGTTTTCAGTGAGACTGCAGAGATAGCCAAGTACGAAGTGTTCAGCTATTACTGTCAATGAAGTGGATTGAGGGACGTTTGCAGCCAGCACTCCCTTTAATCTGATGTCATTGTGGAAGGAAAAATGCATGATGGGCATAATGGAAGCCGGACAGACCCCATTATACGTAATCAGGTCTGCTTGATTCCATTACAGGATGGATCAGTTCGGCTGGGATTCTGTTTTCCTGACCCCATAACAAACCAGAAAAATGGAATCGTTGAATGAAAACCAAGCGCAGATGTGAATGTGGCCTAAGAAACAGATTCAGCAACTTGGAGACATATCAAAGTAGGACACTGTTCACATCTACTTCTGGAGTTTTTGTTCTTCTGTTCCGTCATAAGGCCAGAAAAACAGGAACAGGTTTTTCAGTTTTCTTCTCCATTGATTTCAGTGGCGTTTTTACGGCTCTCGGTTTGTCGCAGTTCGCGTCGACTCCATCAGGTTGCGCTTTTTTTCGTGGGAACAATTGCGTAGTCTGCTGGGTTATGTTTTTAACTGTCCAAAAAATGGAAACCTAACAGGAAAGTATCCTGACGTTGTTGTCAGTGGAGAACGGATGGAAACAGAAAAGATTATTTACGCCACAAAACGGATCTGTTATAATGGATGCTAAACGGATGCAAACGAAGTGCAATTTAACCGCTTTTGGACAAATCAATAAAAAACGAAAACCTTAGTTCCCATTTGCTTCATCTATTTTGAATCATTAATAGGTTTGTAGATCTGATCGGTTACACACAAGGACCCGAACGCACTGCTGTAGGCTTATATGCTTGCTGGTACGGAGCGTGGCTGCTCCTGAACGAGGGGAATTTAGTGCCGCCCGATCCTCCCGCACGATGTATTCACTGCAGGGCGCGTCCAATCTGTTCTTGGCTGTACAATTAATGGGCGACAATTACAATAGGGAAAACAAAACCACTGAAATCCTATTGAAATCAGTGGTTTTGTTTTGCCCCGTTATACGCCCATGACTATCGCCACCACATAAGTGGAGAAGACCGCACTCACGTGTTTTTGCCCTAAGAAGCATATAATTTACTATTTGACTCTTTGCTGATGCAACACCCCAGAGGGGTGACCCTGAGCACCCGGCTAACATGAAGAGCTGGGAGGGATAAGTGCTGGCTTGTCACGGCGGCACTTACCAGGCTCTGGTCCTGGAGGGATGACAGCAGCCATAAGCACTCTTTCATCTAGTGTTCTTACTGGTCTACCGCGCATGCGCGGGAATTCAGCTGTCTCGTGATACGTACTCGTCTGTTCCTGGAGTCCCGGGATACCCTTCTAGCCACTGCGCATGCGCGAGATTTACAAAGCGCATGGCGATCTTCATAAAGGAGAAGCCGATACCATAGGATTCCCTCCTATCACCGCGCATGTGCGGGAGGTTCCGAGTGTGTTACTCTGCAGTTGCCGGAGTTTTGGATTCAAAAACAGATTAGATCCTGTGCCAAGTGACGCCAGAACAAGCGGACGCTGCAACACCCCAGAGGGGCAACCCTGGGCACCAGGAATGGTTAGCGCCTGGTATAACTTTTAATTAGATAACAAACTTCTTACAACAGGTAATGCAGGTACAATTCACTGTAAAAACATTAGCAGGCGATAGCTCAGAGGTAGTGAGGCTACACAGGATGAGATCGGTCCTACAGGCCCCGTTATCTGTATGTCACCGGTCCTGGACTGGGAGCACTCCGGAGGAGAAAGTGTCAACTGGTACCTGGTTTAGAACTTTGGTAGGGCGCTCTCTAACGACGGGATTCACTCCTCTCACATCCACACTACAGACGCTCCCCTTTTCTCCATCTTGTGTCTCTGTGTTAGCACTCACTCCGGTAGACAAGATGGAAGACCTCTTCCCGCTCTCAGACACTCACATTTATACCCTCACTTGTACCACATGACAGACTAATACATTTACATGCAGGCAATGACTTTATTACAGTTAACCTCTCAAGCGCCGCAGCTGTGCAACGCACACACTGGATATGACAGGACAGCTTGCACAGTGCATCTACATAGGACAGACATGGATGGCATTTCTGGAGGGGCCCGGGATGGTGTACCGGGCCACTACACTGATCCCTTCTCTTCCATATGATCCTCTGCTGGTTCTCTGGTCGGCTCACATTCCCTGGGACGCGTGAGCCGTTGCCGCCGCCTGATTGATGGCCTTGCTTTGAGTCAGGAGGAGCCTCTTGTTTGCTTCAGGCATTTTCCATCCACTTTGCTTCACTTCTGATGTATTTTAAACAATCTTCACACATTAAACTGGCGCAGCGCGAAGACTGCAGACGAGCGAAGTGTCACCGTTCGGTTGCCTCAAGTGATATGGGGCTTTTATGGCAGTAAAGCTTAAATGGCTTTTGCAAAACTAAAGCTGGATTGAAACAAGCGTGTGCCATACTGGCGTGTTTTTGTGGTATTGCGTTTTTTACTGCGGTCTTTACCTGTACAAGTCATTCGCACGTAAAAAAATACGCCCCATGGTCCCAGCGGTTGAAATGGCCATATTCTTCAATGGGTGCTAGATGCCTCCTTTTCCTGCACAAAATTGAAGACAAATAGAGTATGTTGCTTTTTTTTGCATTCACTATTGCGCACCCAAAATATGCGCTTGCGAACGAACCCATTGAAATGAGTGTATTCTATCTACTGCATTTTATGCACCAAACCCCCCTGTGTGAATCCGCGGAAGGCCGGCTTGTGTGCATTGTTGTGCGGGCAACACACCCGAATTCATAGTAACAGTTCGCTCCATTACCCCCAATGTTGATCCAGAGGAAGGCAGAAAAACCCAATGAACTAAAAGCCAATTTTCCCCATTTAAGGGGAAAAAAGCTTGCATTACAGTGGGATCGGTAACATGCACGTGTTTTTCCTGTATATTTCAGTTGCGCAAGGTCTATTCTCCTGCACGCGATATGCTAGGAGATGTGTGAAACACTGCATGAGGGCTCATTCACAGGAGGGAATTGGCGCAGCTAACTTACACACAAAAACCCGCGACTATTCGAACCAATGGATTCCCCGGGAAATGTTCAAACAAAGGAATTTTAGCGGCGCTAAAAACACGCACCTCAGGGCTTATTCAAACATGCGTATATCGGCAGGGTTTTCACGCCCGGACGATATACGCTGTCCCCATCTGCAGGGGAAGGAGGCGAGCTGGGCCAATGGGAGGGGCAGAATGGGGGCGGAGCTAAGTCCCGTCCCGCCCCATTGCAAACAATGGCGAGGGGTGGAGAGGAGGCGGGAGCTCAGTGCACTGCTCCCAGCCCATCCCTCCTCCTCCCCTTGCAGAGAGGGGCAGCATATATTGGCCGGGCGTGAAAACCTCACAGATATACGCCCGTCTGAATAAACCCTAAGGTCCAAGCTGCGAGAGAAGATAGGAGCAGGCCATCTTTGGTGCGAGCTGCGCAGGAGTTTCCATTGACCTCCATTGACTTCCATGATAGCTGGGGTATATGTAAACTCCTGTGCAGGAAAGGAAGATGCCAAGTCATTAGGAGGATTTCTGTCAATGAAGAACCGTCCATCCACGCGATTTTTACTGCAGTATAGGCACAAATTTTTTTACACGCCTAAACTGCGCTAAAACCGCGCTCATGTGAACGAGGCCTAAATGTAATGTAAAGAGTAATGGCGAGGAGCTGAAGAAAGGTAAATGGCGTATTAAGGGAAGCGTAATGTAAAGCGTCATCCTCCTGGACCTGAGATTGTACAATCGTGGCTATTCTCGCCAATGATATGCCACGGGGCGCCGTCCATCAGACCTTGGCATTACTGACCTACTTTTCGCTATGGATAGTATTGGATTTACCAATTGCAATCAGACTGCATGCAGATGTTGAGTTTAATTATCTTAACATTGTCAATCATCGCCATTAGCAACGAGGGCTTTGACGTTGGTAATGGAGCCAAGTATGTGTAATCTGCTGGAATGTAATTCATTGCAATCCTGTGTCTGAGCTCAATGCCAGATGGTACACAATTACAGATAAAGCCGGCAGAGGGGTTTGCAGGACTGATCTGATCATGGACTATCCACGGAATGCGTCATCATTGGCTGATGGGTGCAGGTCACAGCTCAGGACCCGTGGGCACAGCTGATCATTGGGCCACCCGATGGCGCACGGAGCTGATGTCATCCTGGGTGAGTGCAGGCTGTGTAAAGTACCAGTGTAAGGCAGTGGCGTACCCCAGATCGGCAAGGGTTATGTTAAAGGAGTAAGCCTTCTTCATAAAGGAGCTCAAGAATCGTTTAATTATGTAATTCAGCAAATAAATGATCAGAACTGTCTTTGCCTTGATGGTTCTCCCGTTCCAGGCAGGACAATACAATTTCCCCTTAACTTTGTATGAGTCAGGCTAGGTTCACATGGGCGATCACGATTTTGCCGCTAGAAAATTGTAGCAAAATTGTGTCTTTGTTCCCGCAGTTTTTGGGAGTCAGACTTTTCGACTAATCTCGCATGGCGTTACTGCGATAAAATCATGCGATAAAAACAGGCAGTTGTTTATCGTGAAAGTCAATAGCGCGTCTAATGTTAAAATCGGGGTGATAAAAAAGCAAAATGTAGAAAGATAGAGCATGCCGCGCAAAAGTGAAAACATCGCTAATGGGAAAAAAGCATTGCAAATCATTGGATTTATAAATCTGCCTTTTTACTGACTCTCGTATCAGGCAGAAAATTGCGCGAAAATCACACAATTTTCTAGCCAGTGTGAAATCTCCCTTAGGCGAGTGAAAACCCCCTGAGGCCTCATTCACATAGACGATGCGCTATTTGTCCGGTCGCAGCTGAAAGACACACAAGCCGCGACCAAGTCATGGCTAAATCTTGTGTTTTCTCGCCTATTCACACGGCCAGAAACAGTGTATATACGCCACCGCCCAGAATTCCATCGTCCAGCGAGAAATCTGCTAAACTCCCTCCCCCTCCCTTTGCCAGCAGCTCCCATAAGCATCTATAGGAGCTGCCGGCTGGTCGCAGCCGAAAGATAGGTGTCAGAACAGCAACTCTCGGGGCCGCCGTGCCCACACCACCGGTCCTGCCACCCAGCTTACAGGAGTGCGGCGTAGGGGAGCCCCGGTTCTAGTAATCTCCCCGGGCCGCTGTAAGACTGGTCACCACCGGGTTGCTAGGGAGGCAGCAGGTGCTTCTCTAGTCACTTGACTACCTAGCTGGCTTCCCCGGTAACGGTCTGTTCTGCAAGGCTGGGGGCGTGTCCCCAGCACCTCCTTGATGGGCCCTGCTGCTGTTAGGCTCCCCGCCCCAATCAGCTGCTGTCAGGCTCCCCGTCCCAATCAGCTGCTGTCAGGCTCCCCGTCCCAATCAGCTGCTGTCAGGCTCCCCGTCCCAATCAGCTGCTGGGGCGGGTGCTCTGACAGCATTTAAAAGTGTGTGTTTTCCTCCCAGCCCTTGCCAGTGTTAGTTTGGTTCTCCAGCTGCACCCGCGTTTATTCTGACTGCTCTTTGTGACCCCGGCTTTCCTGACTTCTGCTTTTGGACTTGACTACGTTTTTGCCTGACTCCTCTGTACTGCGTACCCTCCTGTTGCCGACCCGGATTGTCTGACCACTCTACCGTTTGTTTGTCTTCAGTGTCTGTTTGTCTTCCCGTGTCCCGCTTCCCCAGTGAGGGTAGGGACCGCCGCCCAGTTGTCGCCCTGGGGGTTAGCCCAGGGGGGCAAGTAGGCAGGGACAGGGGTTGCGGGATATCTCAGGGACCCCCATATCCCGGACACTGTCCTGACAATAGGGCAAGACTCCCTAATGGCAATCAGACTGTTCCCTGGACCAACCCCTAATAGTTCCTACCTGCCTATATACCCGGATTAACAAATAACCTAAGATTTATATCCTGTAATATCCTTCCTCTCCAGAAAGACATCAAGTCCCTTTTAAACTCCTCTATGGATTTTGCCGTCACCACGTCCTCAGGCAGAGAGTTCCACAGTCTCACTGCTCTTACAGTAAAGAACCCCCTCCTGTGTTGGTGATGAAACCTGCTTTCCTCTTGACGTAGCGGATGCCCTCTTGTTCCCGTCGCAGTCCGGGGTATAAACAGATCATGGCAGAGATCCTTGTATCGTCCCCTCATGGATTTATACAGAGTTATTTGATCACCCCTTAGCCGTCTGTTTTCCGGGGTGAATAATCCCAGTTTTGGTGCCTCTCTGGGTATTCCAGTCCCGTCATTCCATGTATTAGTTTAGTTGCCCTTCTTTGAACCCCCTCCAGCACTGTAACATCTTTCCTGAGCACCGGTGACCAGAACTGTGCGCAGTATTCCATGTGAGGCCTGACAAGTGCCTTATATAGTGGGAGGATAATGTTCTCGCCCCTCGCCCCTATACCTCTTTTACTGCACCCCAAGACTCTATTAGCTTTTGCAGCAGCTGACTGGCATTGGTTGCTCCAGTTAAGTCTACAGTCCACTAGTACCCCAGCTCTTTTCTCTAGCAGTATCCCATTTAGTGTATATTGGTGACATCCGTTTCTCCTGCCCATGTGCAGAACCTTATATTTATCAGCACTGACCTCCATTCCCCATTCCCCCCCCCCCCCCCCCCCAAGCCCCCGGCTTATCTCGGTCCGTTTGTAGCCGTACATTGTCCTCCGTTGCATTAATTATATTGTATAATTTTGTATCATCTACAAATACTGATATTTTACTGTGCAGCCCCTCTATCAGGCGTGGGTAAATATATTGAACAGAATGGGGCCTAGTACTGAGCCCTGTGGCCCCCGCTAGTGACGGGGCCAAATCAGAGTATGGACCATTTATTACCCCCCCATCTGCTTTCTATCTTTGAGCCTATTCTTTACCCTGATACACACGTTTTCACCCAATCCGAGCTTCTCATTTTATATATCAGCCTGTTATGTGGCACGGTGTCAAATGCTTTAGAGAAGTCCAGATATACGAGACCAATAAACTCCCCCCAGGTCCAGCCTAGAGCTTACTTCATCATAGAAGCTGATCAGATTGGTCTGACATGATCGACCCTTCATGAATCCGTGCTGGTGAGGAGTTATTCCCTTATTCTCCTTGAGGTACACTTCAATGGCGTCTCTCAGAAACCCCTCAAATATTTTTCCCGTTACTGAAGTGAGACTTACTAGTCTATAGTTACCAGGCTCTCTTTTGGTCCCTATTTTGTAAATTGAAACCACGTTGGCATTGCGCCAATCCAGTGGTACAACCCCGGTCTTGATAGTATCCATAAATATTAGATATAGCAGCCTAGCTATCACATCACTTAGTTCCTTCAGTACCCTTGGGTGTATTCCATCTGGGCCTGGCAATTTATCGATTTTAATCTTCTTTAACCTGTTCCGCACTTCCTCCTGCGTTAGGTATGAGATATTTTGTGAGGGGTTCATTTTATTCCCCTGCATCTCTTGTGGCATTTCCTTTTGGTTTGTGAATACGCTTGAAAAGAAACCATTTAATAGATTTGCCTTCCCTCCATCTTCAATGATTTCTCCTGCATTATTTGTTAAAGGGCCAGTGCTCTCGGTGCAAATCCTTTGCTGTTAATATAGTTGAAACATAGTTTGGGGTTGTTTTTGCTCTCTTTGGCGATCAGTCTTCCTGCCTCCTCCTTAGCAATTTTGATCCTATCTTTACATATTTTGTTTTTTTCCCTGTACGATTTTAGCGCTTCTTCGCTGCCTTCGTGCTTTAGTAGTTTGAACGCTTTCTTTTTTTCGTTTATTGCCCCCCTTACCGTCTTGTCGAGCCACATTGGTTTCCTTTTACTCTAATTTCTTTTATTTTTAAAGGGAATGAACTGCTCACATGAGGTGATTAGGATCCTTTTAAACTCCTCCCATTTGTCCTCTGTACTGATATTTTTGAGGATGTTGTCCCAATTAATGTTACCGATAGTAGCTCTAAGCTGATCAAATTTTGCTTTACTAAAGTTTAGTTTGTTTGTCGCTCCCTGATAAGGCTTCCTATTGATTGACAGCTGGGAGTTGATTATATTGTGGTCACTGTTCCCTAAGTGCCCCTCAACCTGCAACCCCATGATTCTGTCTGGTTTGTTAGTTAGTACTAAGTCCAGAGTAGCCCTCCCTTTAGTTGGCCTGCTGCACAAGTTGGGTAAGGTAATTATCTTTAATTGTTCTCCAGAACTTATCACCCCTATGAGATTTGTAGGTCTCGTTATCCCATATTATATCCGGATAATTAAAGTCCCCCATGATAATTAGTTCGTTGCGGTTTGACACCTCTTCTATCTGCCTTAGTAGTAAGGTTTCAGTTCCTTCTGTTGCTTTTGGTGGTCTATAAAAGACCCCTATCAGGATTTTGTTACTTCTTTTTCCCTGTATTTCTACCCACAGAGATTCCACATGTTCATCTCCTGCACCTATATCTTCCCGTAGCCTCGGCATTAAATACGATTTAACGTACAGACATACCTCTCCCCCTTTCTGGTTGCCTTGTTTACCTCCCCAAGATCCTGCTGCCTTTCTAGTGTGGCTTTGGGTGCAGGTAGTATTTCCGAGAAAACTACCCTAGAGGTCCTCGCCCTAAGCTTGGACCCTAGGTCCCTGAAATCATTTTTGAGGGCCCTCCATTGACCTCTAATTTGTTCATTGGTGCCAACGTGCACCATGACTGCTGGATCCTCACCAGCCCCTCCCAGTAATCTGTCAATCCGATCCGCGATGTGTCGAACTTGAGCGCCAGGAAGACAACACACTGTTCGATGATCCCGGTCTTTATGGCAGATTGCCCTCTCTGTCCCCCTAATAATTGAGTCCCCCACCACTAGAACCTGTCTAACCTGCCCTGTGCTTCCCATCCCCATCTCACTGGAGCAGTCATCCCCCTGGCGTTCAGAGGGCATGTCGTGCCGCAGCGGTGCTGGCTCTGTAATGGCATCACCCTCATCTGCCAACGTTGCAGCCTTGTTGGGTTGTGCCAGTTCAGGACCAGCCTCCCTGGTTCTCTTCCCTCTACGCCTCCTTCTATCTGTCACCCAGCTGACTGCCTGCTCCCCCTGCTCTTCCGTACTACCATCCGCCCTCGCCTCTACTCCAGCGAGTGCCTGCTCAGTGAGCACCAAACTCCTTTCCATGATGTCAATGGCTCTCAGTGTTGCCAGTTGCCCATTTAGATCCAGGATTTGGGCTTCTAAATGTGCGACGTGCACGCATCTTGTACAACAGTCTGCACCCTCGATCGGCTGATAAAGGACCGCATACATTGCACAAGTAGCACACTGGACGACATTGCCAGGCATGGAGCTCATCCTAATGGGGATCTACAATTTACTTGTGGAAGTAGTGAAGATAGACTTGCTCACACTCTGCTCGCCTCCGCGCGCGACCTCCTCGCTCGCCTCCGCGCGCGACCTCCTCGCTCGCCTCCGCGCGCGACCTCCTCGCTCGCCTCCGCGCGCGACCTCCTCGCTCGCCTCCGCCTATGCGCAACCGCTCACACGCTGCCGCTCCTCGCCGCCGCCTATGCGCAACCGCTCACACGCTGCCGCTCCTCGCCGCCGCCTATGCGCAACCGCTCACACGCCGCCGCTCCTCGCCGCCGCCTATGCGCAACCGCTCACACGCTGCTGCCTATGCGCAACAGCAATTAACCATTAGCAAGCCATCAAACATTGTTATTAATAGCTTGCAATGCTCTAATGAGAAGACAATCTGATTCTTTGATAAAAAAAAAATGTTGAAAAATGAAAGTAATGTTGGTGGGATGATACACACGTATAGTTCAGGACACTTTTTGTCCCAAAGTGCAGTGCTGGAACACTAATGACAGCGCGGGAACGAGTGGGTGCGACGGCAGCATCAGAATTACACAGACTTTAATTATAAATTTGGTTGCTTTGTCGGCCCATGTTTTTAATTACTGGTGGAAGATTAGAGAAGGCTGTTTTTTTGGAGCTGTCTTGACAGAATTAGAAAATCCTCGGCTAGGAGAGAAATGTACAGAACTTAACGCAAATTACGCTAAATAAATCCTGAAACGTTTTTCTCTTTTGAGTTCCCGTTGAAATGAAATGTAAATGTTCCCTCCTCTTCAGGGGGCTCTGGGGGGCAAAAATGAAATGGAAATAATCTCAGGGCTGTATAAAAACAAAGTGCCGCTCCCCTGCTGCACGCTTCTTTTAGCTGGAGCGATGGCGTTCCGTCACACCTATGTGAGGCCACTATAGCCGGTTACCTGCTCTATGTAAAGGCCCCCGTAAGCACTCTAGACTTTAGCCTTCCGAACCCACCGATAAAGGCACCGCCAGATCCTTCTCTGAGGAGTATGGGGTAGAAGGATCGAGGATGTCTAATTTCAACGCCCAATCCTTTTTGTTCCCAGGCAATAAGCAGCTTATCTCCCTAAACACACGAATGCACAGCCGAGTTGAATGTTGATATGTTTGGGGCAGCTGGGAAAACAACTGTCGGATGAATGATCATTTGTCCAATAGTTGTTTAAAGTATAAGGTGAGCAAGATAGTAAAATAATGGCGGAGCGACCCCAGTGGAAAATAGAAGACGAAATTGAAGACTATGAAGAGTGATGGGTAGATATATATTTTTGGATAGAGATAATCCCTACTTACAGTAGGTACAGCCGACCCTGAGTACCGTCATAACAATGATTAAAAAATTGGGTCCAAGGCAAGACCTATAGACATATATATGCTTGATAAAGACCTATTACAGGCCGTAACATTGCAGCATGTATTCAGTAGAGGAATAAAGGATGGGATTTATCATAATTCAGAAGCAGACTTCCTGTGCGCTGATCCTTCCTCTATATATGCTATAGACATATATAACCACATGAGATTGATGGTTGCCAAATGTCTGTTTATTTGAAAAAACAGCATATAGAAGTGTCCTCCTCAGTACTTGTGGGGACACACATCTGCATGCGGATAGAGTATTTTCAGAGAAGGTTGGGCGTTGCCCGATGTCAATGTCCCTGTCACCGAACGTCATTGCTGGGGCCAGAAGATGAGCGCAAAGGGGGACTGAGTACCGTTAAAACGGAAACTGTGGGGGATCGGGAGAGGTATGACTGTTTTTACATAAGTCTCTGAATATTTCAATTTAATGTTTACTCCCTAAAGTTCTCTTTTTAGCTACTAATACATACAAGATAGAGGTCAGCTGAAATGGTCAATTTTAAATGACCATTATCTGTAAATGTTCTGCTAGCGCTTATTCACGACGGCCAACTGCAGATTTGTGTCTGCCAAAAATGGGATCTGTTTGGATGAAAAATTTGATTAATGGTCAGCCAAAGAGGGCAAAAAGAGAAACAATGGGGTAGACCGTGTAGATAGCGACCTGGGGCCAAGTAATGGGAATAGGGGTGGGGTTCGTACAGTTAGGACTGAGAGAACAGCCAATAGTACCATTAGTAGTACAATGAATATAAAGATCAACAACCGTATAAATTGTATGGCTATGAATGCAAGAAGTCTGATTGGTAAAGTGGGTGAGCTTGAAGCGAGAATGACTGATGAAAATTATGATATAGTGGGAATAACAGAAACATGGCTGGATGATAAGTGCAATTGGGTGGCAAATTTACAGGGGTACAATCTTTTCAGGAGAGCCTGAGAAACAGAAAGGGGGAGGTAAATGTGTGTATGTTAAATCGTACTTAATGCCGAGGCTACAAGAATATATAGCTGTAGGAGATGAACTTGTGGAATCTCTGTGGGTAGAAATACAGGGAGAAACAAATAACAAAATCCTGATAGGGGTCTTCTATAGACCACCAAAAGCAACAGAAGAAACTGAAAACTTACTACTAAGGCAGATAGAAGAGGTGTCAAAGCGCAACAAAGTAATTATCATGGGGGACTTTAATTACCCAGATATAACATGGGAGAACGAAACCTGAAAATCTCATAGGGGGTGATTAGTTTTTGAGAACAATTAAAGATAATTACCTGAACCAACTTGTGCAGGAACCAACTAGAGGGAGGGCCACTCTGGACCTAGTACTAACAAACTGGACCGAATAATGGGGGTGCAGGTTGAGGGGCACTTGGGGAACAGTGACCACAATATAATCAACTTCCAGCTGTCAATCAATAGGAAGCCTTATCAGGGAGCGACAAAGAAACTAAACTTTAGTAAAGCAAAATTTGATCAGCTCAGAACTGCTATTGGTAACATTAATTGGGACAACATCCTCAAAAATATCAGTACAGAGGACAAATGGGAGGAGTTTAAAAGGATCCTAATCACCTCATGTGAGCAGTTCATTCCCTTTAAAAATAAAAGAACTTCGAGTAAAAGGAAACCAATGTGGCTCGACAAGATGGTAAGAGGGGGCAATAAACGAAAAAATGAAAGCGTTCAAACTACTAAAGCAAGAAGGCAGCGAAGAAGTGCTGAAATCATACAGGGAAAAAAACAAAATATGCAAAGATAAGATCAAAACTGCCAAGGAGGAGGCAGAAAGACTGATCGCCAAAGAGGGCAAAAATAACTCCAAACTATTCTTCAACTATATTAACAGCAAAAGGATTTGCACCGTGTGCACTGGCCCTTTAACAAATAATGCAGGAGAGATCATAGAAGACGATGGGGGAAGGCAAATCTATTAAATGGTTTCTTTTCAAGTGTATTCACGAATTAAAAAGAAATGTCACACGAGATGCAGGGGAATAAAACGAATCCCCCACTAAATATTGCATGCCTAACTCAGGAGGACGTGCAGAGCCAGTTAAAGAGGATTAAAATCGATGAATCACCAGGCCCGTATGAAATACACCCAAGGATACTAAGGGAACTAAGTGATGTGATAGCTAGACCGCTATTTCTTATATTTATGGACACTATCAAGACCAGGGTTGTACCATTGGATTGGCATATTCCCAACGTGGTTCCAATCTACAAAAAGGGGTCAAGAAAAGAGCCTGCTAACTACAGGCCAGTAAGTCTCACTTCAATAACTTGAAAAATATTCAAGGGGGTTCTGAGAGACGCCATCATAGAATACCTCAAGGAAAATAACAGTATAACTCCTCACCAGCATGGATTCATGACGGGTTGATCATGTCAGACCAATCTGATCAGCTTCTACCATGAAGTAAGCTCTAGGCTGGACCTGGGAGAGTATATTGATCTCGTATATCTGGACTTCTCTAAAGGATCTGACACCGTGCCACATAATAGGCTGATGTATAAAATGAGAAGCTGGGATTGGGTGAAAACGTGTGTATCTGGGTAAAGAACTGGCTCAGAGATAGAAAGCAGAGGGCGGTAATAAATGGTTCGTACTCTGATTTGGCCCCCGTTGCTAGTGGGGGGCCACAGGGCTCAATATTGGGCCCCATTCTGTTCAATATATTTACCCACGCCTGATAGAGGGGCTGCACAATAAAATATCAATATTTGCAGCTGATACAAAATTATACAAGGTAATTAATACAACGGAGGACAATGTGTGGCTACAAACGGACCGAGATAAGCCGGGGGCTTGGGGGGGGGGGGGGGGGGGGGGGGATGAAGGTCAATATTGATAAATGTAAGGTTCTGCACATGGGCAGGAGAAACGGATGTCACCAATATACACTAAATGGGGTACTGCTAGGGAAAAGAGCTGGGGTACTAGTGGGCTGCAGACTTAACTGTAGCAATCAATGCCAGTCAGCTGCTGCAAAAGCTAATAAAGTCTTGGGGTGCATTAAAAGAGGTATAGGGGCGAGAACATTATCCTCCCACTATATAAGGCACTTGTCAGGCCCCACATGGAATACTGTGTACAATTCTGGTCACCGGTGCTCAGGAAAGAGGTTGCAGCGCTTGAGGGAGTTCACAGAAGGGTGACTCAGTTAATAAACGGGATGAGAGGACTGGAATACCCAGAGAGGCAGTCGAAACTGGGATTATTCACCCCGGAAAAAAGAGGGCTAAGGGGCGATCAAATAACTATGTATAAATACATGAGGGGGCGATACAAGGATCTCCGCCAGGATCTGTTTATACCCAGGACTGTGACGGTAACAAGAGGGCATCCGCTACGTCTAGAGGAAAGCAGGTTTCATCACCAACACAGAAGGGGATTCTTTACTGTAAGAGCAGTGAGACTGTGGAACTCTCTGCCTGAGGACGTGGTGATGGCAGGATCCATAGAGGAGTGTAAGAGGGACTAGATGTCTTTCTATGATATTACAGGATACAGACATTAGGTGACCAGCGGGTTGTTCACCTCAAATTTTGATCCAGGTATTACTCTGGTTGCCATTAGGGAGTCAGGAAGGAATTTTTTTCCTCCAAATGAGCTAAATTGGCTTGTTGTTTTTTTTTTTGCCTTGCTCTGGACCAACAAGGGGAGGGGTGTAAACAGGCTGAACTATATGGACATTGTCTTCATTCAGCCTAAAACACTATGTTACTATGCGTACAGCATGGATTCACTGATCATTTGCTAATTTGAATACATTCAGTCATTTTTTTCCAATCTGGCTCTCATTGCTTGTTGCATAATTTGTACAAATGATCTCATTGAAGATTAAGCAGCCACTTTGCAACTTTAGAATTACTTTTGATTTTCTTGTGTAAATGAGGAACAATCACCAAAACTTTAAATAAAATGCTCTCCTGTCCACAGGGGCCGATATTCCTGAAGAACAGTCTCATCACCTGGTGGAATCTGCGCCACAAAAAAATTGCTGCAGTTCTGAAGGCCAATGGATTCCTGGCATGCTGCTGGGTTGGAGCCTCTAATAAAGTGGCCATGGAGTGTAGGTACAGTAGACACACATGCAGCAGATCGTATTGCTGCATGGGGTGAATGACGTACGCTTCTCATTTAGATCACGTTTGTCCATAGTTTCTGCTTAGTCCTCTAATTAATGATATTTTCCTTTAAGTTCTGTTCTGCATTCAGTTTGTGGTGAGAATTAGTGCGGCAAGAAGTGCAGCTCTTATGTGATTGAGCCACAAGTCCTGCTGGGACCATATAATTAAGAGAGGAGATTGATCATCTCTTGAGTTAAGAGTGCTATTTGTAATAATAACTCAGAGTTGAACATGTAATGGCAAATGTTGTTCTATCTGATATGTCAGGCGCGTGAACTGCTGGGGGAGATTTCTCCCGACGCACCATGGACAGTGCGCCAGTCTCTCCCTTGATGCAGCATGTGACATATTCATCGATAGGGGGCTATCCTGTTGATGTCTTACTTATAGACGTCAAGAGAAGAGAAGGGTGGAGCGACTCGTATTAAGGATGTGACCCTAATATTCAGAATAGTTTTTTGTAGAATTGTCACTAGGGTGCTGCCAGTCCGATTACTGTCACCATAGGAAACGAGGCATAGAAATGCTTTATTGTAAAAAGGAGAAAATGATGGACTGTGGGAGCAACCCTTGTAACATAAAGCGCATAAAAGCATGATTTGTGCAGGCTATCTATTAATTATGTGCCGCCTGTAGTTATATACATATATACAACATAAACCCAGGCTATACCAACATGTTCCATATCACTATATACAGGAGATGTATTACTTATACCAGCTGTACATACATAATTATATACAGGAGATCCCCAGGTTATACCAGCATGCTCCATATCACTATATACAGGAGATGTATAACTTATACCAGCTGTACATATATAATTATATACAGGGGATACCCAAGTTATACCAGCATGCTCCATATCACTATATACAGGAGATGTATAACTTATACCAGCTGTACATATATAATTATATACAGGAGATCCCCAGGTTATACCAGCATGCTCCATATCACTATATACAGGGGATACCGAGGTTATACCAGCTGTACATATATAATTATATACAGGAGATCCCCAAGTTATACCAGCATGCTCCATATCACTATATACAGGAGATGTATAACTTATACCAGCTGTACATACATAATTATATACAGGAGATCCCCAGGTTATACCAGCGTGCTCCATATCACTATATACAGGATGTATAACTTATACCAGCTGTACATGTATAATTATATACAGGAGATCCCCAGGTTATACCAACATGTTCCATATCACTACATACAGGATGTATAACTTATACCAGCTGTACATATATAATTATATACAGGAGATCCCCAGGTTATACCAGCATTCTCCATATCACTATATACAGGAGATGTATAACTTATACCAGCTGTACATATATAATTATATACATGAGATCCCCAGGTTATACCAGCATGCTCTATATCACTATATACAGGATGTATAACTTATACCAGCTGTACATATATAATTATATACAGGAGATCCCCAGGTTATACCAGCATGCTCCATATCACTATATACAGGAGATGTATAACTTATACCAGCTGTACATATATAATTATATACAGGAGATCCCCAGGTTATACCAGCATGCTCTATATCACTATATACAGGAGATGTATTACTTATACCAGCTGTACATACATCATTATATACAGGAGATCCCCAGGTTATACCAGCATGCTCCATATCACTATATACAGGAGATGTATAACTCATACCAGCTGTACATATATAACATACAGGAAATCCCCAGGTTATACCAGCATGCTCCATATCACTATATACAGGATGTATAACTTATACCAGCTGTACATATATAATTATATACAGGAGATCCCCAGATTATACCAGCATGTTCCATATCACTATATACAGGATGTATAACTTATACCAGCTGTACATATATAATTATATACAGGAGATACCCAGGTTATACCAGCATGTTCCATATCACTATATACAGGAGATGTATAACTTATACCAGCTGTACATATATAATTATATAGAGGACATCCCCAGGTTATACCAGCATGCTCCATATCACTATATACAGGCGATACCGAGGTTATACCAGCTGTACATATATAATTATATACAGGAGATCCCCAAGTTATACCAGCATGCTCCATATCACTATATACAGGAGATGTATAACATATACTAGCTGTACATATATAATTATATAATAATATACAGGAGATACCCAGGTTATACCAGCATGCTCCATATCACTATATACAGGAGATGTATAACTTATACCAGCTGTATATATATAATTATATACAGGAGATACCCTGGTTATACCAGCATGCTCCATATCACTATATACAGGGGATGTATAACTTATACCAGCTGTACATATATAATTATATACATGAGATCCCCAGGTTATACCAGCATGCTCCATATCACTATATACAGGGGATGTATAACTTATACCAGCTGTACATATATAATTATATACAGGAGATACCCAGGTTATACCAGCATGCTCCATATCACTATATACAGGGGATGTATAACTTATACCAGCTGTACATATATAATTATGTACAGGAGATACCCAGGTTATACCAGCATTCTCCATATCACTATATACAGGAGATGTATAACTCATACCAGCTGTACATATATAATTATATACAGGAGATACCCAGGTTATACCAGCATGCTCCATATCACTATATACAGGAGATGTATAACTTATACCAGCTGTACATATATAATTATATACAGGAGATACCCAGGTTATACCAGCATGCTCCATATCACTATATACAGGAGATGTATAACTTATACCAGCTGCATATATACAATTATATACAGGAGATACCGAGGTTATACCAGCATGCTCCATATCACTATATACAGGAGATGTATAACTTATACCAGCTGTACATATATAATTATATACAGGAGATACCCAGGTTATACCAGCATGCTCCATATCACTATATACAGGAGATGTATAACTTATACCAGCCGTACATATATAATTATATACAGGAGATCCCCAGGTTATACCAGCATTCTCCATATCACCATATACAGGAGATGTATAACTCATACCAGCTGTACATACCGAAGATACCCTTTTTGGTATGATGATATTGGTAAATTGTCATCCAGCTTTGCTTGTCAATTTGCCATCATTCTGGACTAGGGGATAGCTGGGTTGAAAACCTCAATATTCATTTTCCCTCCATTACATCTGCAGAGGCCTTTGATGTTTATGTGTCTCTAGAAGCAGCCAGGAAGTCTTTTGTTCTGATGGTGACAAGGGGATGCTAATCACCCCCTCCCCACCAAGTATCTGTCCCGTCTTGTATTCCAAAGGGACATTTCGGCGCTGTGCCTTGGTAGTGTATTTAACAAGGTTGAGATTTATAATGGGAATTATGAGTCATCCAAAGGTCCTAGCACCACAGCATTTATACCTCCGCACCGGGTGCAGTTATGCCTGTCGCTGTGTGACCCACAGGATCTAGAGAATTGCCTATATGCATAGCCGATCATCGGTTGAATATCAGGTCTGGTATCACCTGGTAGACGAATTTCAGATATTAAACATGGCAGTCATATCTTCCCTACTGGAAATATGGCAGAAATATTAAATTAGGGTTTCATTCAGATGATCCATGCAGATACTCACCCTATCCCTTGATGACATCAGAAGAAGACCGGTGAGAGGTGTGGTTCTGCAGAGGCTTTTAAACCAAATGGGTCCGCTCCCTGCGAGGTCCGAGACCCCAGGAGTGGCATCTAGCTGCAGTTTGTCCATCCCCTTTCCCCGTTGGCTCCTTGCGTATCAGGACTATTGGAAATAACATAGACTTTAGGAATACATTATACAATTGCCCTAGGAATACTCTGGGTTATATAGACACAATTCTAATTGCCAAAGGCAAAAAATACCCCCAGGTACTATCCCCTAAAATATAATCTAAATACTTTATTATTCAAAAGAGACAAAGACAACATCCAATGATATTTAAAATAAAGGGGCAAATGGTGGCGGCATCGAGATGTGACCAGCAGTCATCAACCAGTATCATGTGTGTAATTGTGCAGATACACTAACACAAAGGCCTGGATGGCCAAATTCCAAGAGCCTATGTGGAAATTAATAACTCAGCAGCACCAAAACCTCGTTAAAATCAAATCTATTGACCTACTGAATTCATGAATGGGTGAGTGAGTGCTGTCTCTGATTGGCTGAGCGCAGGGACCAATCAGAGGCAGCTCTCAGCTGTCATTCAATAGCTGAGAGCTGCCTCTGATTGGTCACAGTGCTCAGCCAATCAGAGGCAGCCCATTCAGATTTAAAATCCCTGCCTGATGAATACTCCTCAAAGCAGTGCAGGGAGAAGTGCCGGCTGGACGCGGCTGAGCCCCGGCAGCTGAAGAAAGGTGAGTATGTTTTTTTAAATTTTTATCACCATTTTTTCATATTTTTCAGGAAAGGACTTATATTTAAAGCCCTTCTCTGAAAAACAATTACAGGATGCCGGCAGCTGGATCCCCTACCGCAGCTGTCATCTGTGACAGCTATGGTAGGGAATTCTTTATTTCCCGCAGGGATGAAGAATTCCTTTGCTGCATCTGTCACAGATGCGGCAGATGCAGCAGGGAATTCTTTTTCCTGGCGGGGAGGAAGGAAACATCTGCTGCATGTGGCAGATGTGTTCTTTATCCCCGCGGGGACACGGCAGCGGCGGACAGGTACGTTTTTTGGGTTTTTTTTCACTAAAATTCTATATAAAGCTCTTCCCTGAAAAACAATTATGGGGTGCCCGCAGACCATTGTTTTCAATGGAGCCGCCGGCAGCAGCGGCGGCTCCATTGAAGACAATGCATGCATTATTAAATTTTTTTTTTTTTACACAAAAATTCTGTTCTTTCAGGGGTGCCGGCAGGCCATTGCCTGCGATGGAGCCGCCAGCGGCAGCCGCGGCTCCATTGATGCGATGCACGGACCTGCATTCACACGTGTTTTTGTACGTACATGGGTGCGCACTTGTGTACTCACCTATGTACGCACAAAAACACGCTTGTGTGCAGCCACCCTTAGCATCGATAAAATCGATTAACTTTAAAGACAATTATGAACATATACAAATACAAAACTGTGGGTAGTACAATACAATACAGGCGCTTGGTTGGCATTTTAGAGAAGGTCGGGGTATTTTTGTTTTTTCTTTACTATTCTCTTTGTTGTCACGCTTTAGGTTCCATTGGCCAGTGAATGTTTTTGTTGAGAGGGAGGGTGTGGCTGCTAATATCTTCGGGCTCTACACCGCTTACTGTATTTTGAAGGGGTTAGAGTTGGAGGGCGTATATATTGACAAAGGTGATCCACGCTTCCCAAAGGGACTCGTATTGGGCTATCTTGTCCTGTCAATGGGGATTACTTTCTCATTCAGAAGTGTCCTGTTAATTCGGGCAATCAGTGGGTTGGAGAATAGTTGTGGTTTTTGCTATTTTTGAGCAATATAAGTACGAGCCGCCTTTTGGCATCTTCTCATTTAAGTACTGCTCCCTCTTTTTGTAGAATAAAGATTTAAAACTTTATTAGTCTTTAAGGGATCCAGAACTCAGTTCTGTGTGGTGATTGTGTGAGGTGGCTGAGCTACCTGTCGGAAACGGTCAGTGGTGGCAGTGAGGGGTGTGTTACGCCTTACAGGGTGCGATTTGGGCTCCATCTTACAGTAACGCAGGAAGTGGGGAGCTGGAGCTTAGTCAACCTTGCAGGTCTGCCCTGTTGGTGACTGACAGACCCATAAACTGCCTTCCGTGACAATTGGTTGGATATATAAGCTGGAGATGAATCTATTACACGATAAATGGATCTCTCTGTATAAAGGTCCGTTACCATATAGCATGAATTACCTCTGTGCGTCTCTAAGTAGTCATGACTTTAACGCGGGCACTCTGCCTATCACTTGCCCGTCTTGTACGGTAACACCCGGCTGACTGGGCGGCTCAGGATAAACAGACTTTCCTGGAGTGATTTAACCACGGACAAATGTTTCTGTAAAGTGCTGCGCTAAGAAGTGGAAACTTCCTTAAAAGCAAAATGGAAAGAACAATGTAGGGTTTTTCTGTGGTTTATTTGATGACTTGTCAGGCAGACCGGCGGCTGCAGAGGCTTCACTCGGCTGAAGGTAGTAAATGAGTTTCTGATGTTTTAGAAGATGAAAAACTAGAAGTAAATTTCTTTGTAAAGGTCATTCATTAAACCATCATCTGTGATTAATGCTGCACCCTGGGGCTGATCGTATATAGTTCAATATGAGAAAACTTCGGCAATGGTCATTCGTTGTAGGGACTTGAATTAGATTAATATCAAAGAAACTGTCTCCACAGCAAAATCGCCTCTTCATTCATATCAAGCCTTATTGGCCAGTAGCTGTGCAGCAAAACTGCTCTCACTGTTGGCCAATAATGAAAAATCTGAATCTGGCTATATAGTCAATAGGTATTTTACCACTAAAGATCTCCAATCCAGAGGAGGAGAAATTGCCAAGTCCACCGATCTCTTCCTGTCCAAGTGAATTGCATGTATGCTGCCACTCCATTCACTGGGGCATTTGGGGATGCAGTTCTTGGGATCACTGGGGATCCTAACAGTTGGACCCCTTTAAAGGTTAGATAACTAATAGAGATGAGCGAGCACTAAAATGCTCGGGTGCTCGTTGCTAGAGTCAAACTTTTCGTAATGCTCGAGAGCTCGTTTCAAGTAAAGAACCCCATTGAAGTCAATGGGGGACTCGAGCATTTTTGTATATCGCCGATGCTCCGCATAGCTGATGACTTGTGAAACACCAGGAAACATCAGAAAGTCATGGAAACACCACAGAAATGGATAGGGAAGGGCAGGGGCAGCATGCATGGCTGCATCTGAGGCTCCCAAGTCCCACTATTAAGCCAAAATGGGGGCAAGATTCTGGCGTCACCCCCCTAACAATTTACTTGGGACATACCCTCATTAGCAAGGCAGATGCGCTGACATATCTTAGCTAAGCACCACACTACCTGCGACCAAGGACAATCACTGCCTGCGGGTGACACTGCTGCCTTTTCTCCTGGGTTACATGCTGGCATTGCTGTCCAACCCTCCGCACGACCCTGCGTCCACAGCGCACACAAAAGTTTCCATGCGCAGCGTTCAGCTGCCCTCATGCCACACGCTCGTTTCATAGCCACACCATCCTCATGTCTATTTATAAGTGCATCTGCCATGAGGAGAAACCGGAGGCACACACTGCAGAGGGTTGGCAGGGCCAGGCAGCGACCCTCTTTGAAATTGTGGACAATAGCCCACAATGCTGTTGAGAATTGATGATAAATTGACGTACGATCATCATTCCAATCCCGTGCCACCTCCGTCACAAAATTGTCAGGAGCCGCAAATGTGGGCATAAAGGGGATTCAGGTGCCAGCACTTCTACACATCTCCACAATGCAGCAATACTCTGTGTGGGAAGCACGTTAGCGGGGCCAAGGTCAGGCTCGGTCCCAGCCTCCACCTTGTGTGACCCAAGGTGCCGCGAGTTACATAGCAATGGGAAATCCGTGTGTCCCCACACAATTCATACTGTGTAGGTGTTAGATAGCTCAACACCGTAATGAAAAGTCTTTGAGTTCTTTGGGTTCGCCTATGCTGTCGGTGCACAAAGATGGTATTACACAAGAAGAAATCAGAGCGCCCAAACATGCCAGAGTTTCAACTTGCCATGGACCTCGGCCCACATTTCTACCCTAGTCAGTCAGTGTACTTGTGCCGGACAGGTAAAACACCGCAATGGGAAGTCATTGTGCACCAACAGCATAGGTGAGCCCAAGGAACTCAAACATGGTATTACACATGAGGAAATCAGAGTGCCCAAACATGGCAGAGTTTCACCCCGCGAAGGACCTCAGCCCACATTTCTACTCTAGTCAGTCAGTGTATTTGTGCCAGACAGGTAAGACACCGCAATGGGAAGTCTTTGTGCACCCACAGCATAGGCGAGCCCCTGGAACCCAAGGAAAGTATTACACATAAAGAAATCAGAGTGCCCAAACATGACAGTTTCACCCTGCCAAGGACCTAGGCCTTGGCTCACACCCTCATTAATCATGGGCATAAAGCGGACTCAGATGCTAGTGCAGCTGTAAACATCTCATTTATGCAGTAACGCTCCTTTTGTTTGACCCAAACCACTGTCTCAGATAACTGTGGTAACAAGAGCAAAAGTATAGGCAGTCCCCTGTAACATTTCTGTAGCAAGAGTGTAGGCGAACCCCTTAAACATTGGTGTACCAAGAGTATAGGCGAACACCTGATAAAATTTGGTTACCAAGGGTGTAGGCGAAGGCCGGAAAAACTAGTTAGATAACAGTATAGGCGAGGGCAAGAAAAATTTGTTGTACCAAGAGTACAAGTGCACTCCTTAAAAATTGGTAAACCGCGAGGACAGGTGAAACCCAGAAACATTTTTTAAAGCTACAGCTTGCGGTTGCTTAATTTGTAATAAAGCCTGGAGGCAGCCCTGGGGGAAAAAAATGGTTTCTGTTAAAGTTTTAATACTTTTGAAACTTTGAAAAATTGTAAAAAACTTTTAAATAGAGCCTTTTGAGCCTTTGTTCATCTTTATGAGTGTAAGCATGTCGGCGCTGGCAGTTGATCGGTGAAAAAACTGTGAAACAAAGTAGAAAGTCCATGTTCCAGGACTTTCCATCCTGGAACATGGACTTTCTACTTTGTTTCACAGTTTTTGCGGCTTGATAAAGACCGTAACAGGTCGAAACGTTGCCTCTTTTATGATGGAACAATAAAAAATTGAGTTTTTTTAAGAAACATCTGTGAAAGCACCGTTTATGCTGCCACCTCCTTTCTATATATCTGCATGAACTTGGGTTGAAGGTCTACAACCTTGAGGTTGGCTTGGCATCCTTTAAAGTTCCTTTGACGTAAGGAAATAGATTTTTCCTCCACCAGTCGGCCTTGTGCACCTGGTGTTTTGAGTGCTGCTGATATACCTTCTTAGTTTGGGTAGACTCCTCAAAGTTTCCGAGGACCTGGCAGATATCTGCCATCCAGGCCCACTCCTCAGTAAAGAATTGCAGAGGCTGACTACCACTCCGCCGCCCATGTTGTAGCTGGTATTCCACTGTTGCTCTACGCTGCTGGTACAGCCTGGCCAACATGTGCAGCGTAGAATTCCAGCGTGTGGGCATGTCGCACAGCAGTCGGTGCTCTGGCAGCTGAAACCGACGTTGCAGGGTCCTCAGGGTGGCAGCGTCCGTGGTGGACTTGCGGAAATGTGCGCAGACGCGGCGCACCTTGCCGAGCAGGTCAGACAAGTGGGGGTAGTTTTTCAGAAACCGCTGAACCACCAGATTGAAGATGTGGGCCAGGCATGGCACGTGTGTGAGGCTGCCGAGCCGCCACCAGGTTACGGCCATTGTCACACATGACCATGCGCGGTTGGAGGCTCAGCGACGAAAGCCGGAGGTTGGTCTACTCCGTCAGACCCTGCTGCAGCTTGCGGGCCGTGTGCCTCTTGTCACCTAAGCTGATTAGTTTCAGCACGGCTTGCTGACGCTTTCCCACCGCCATGCTGCCGCGCACTACCCACTGCTGGTCACGTGCTCACACTTAATTGAGAGGCAGACATGGCGGAGGAGGGGTAGGGTTTGGAGGAGGTGGCATAAAACACAGCAGATACCATCACCGAGGTAGGACCCGCTATTTTGGGTGTGGGTAGGACGTGAGCGGTCCCAGCCTCCACCAAGTTTACCGAATGTGCCGTCAGGGAGATATAGTGGCTCTGCCCGCCAGTACTTGTCCACGTGTCCGTGGTTAAGTGGACCTTCCCAGTAACCGCATTGGTGAGGGCACGATTTATGTTGCGGGAGACGTGCTTGTGTAGAGCTGGGATGGCACACCGGGAAAAATAGTGGCGACTGGGGACCGAGTAGCGCGGGACCACCGCAGCCATCATGTTTTTGAAAACCTCCATTTCCACAAGCCTGTACGGTAAAATTTTTCCAGGCTGATTAATTTGGCAATGTGCAAGTTTAAAGCTTGTGCATGCGGGTGGGTGGCGGCGTATTTCCGCTTTCACTCCAACGCTTGTGTTAGCGACAGCTGAACGCTGCGCTGAGAGATATTGCTGGATGGAGTGGAGGACGGTGGAGGTGAGGGTGTGGGTGCAGGCTAGGAGGTGCTCGTGCCTGTGTCCTGGGAGGGGGATTGGATCTATGTGGCAGGTTGGGGCACAGGGGAAGAAGCAGTGGTGTGACCCGAAGGCGGTGAATGGCCTTCGTCCCACCTTATGCCATCATATGCCTGCGCATGCTAGTGGTGGTGAGGCTGGTAGTGGTGGCTCCCCGGCTGATCTTGGTGCGACACAGGTTGCACACCACTGTTTGTCAATCGTCCGCTCTCTCACTAAAAAACATCCACACCTTTGAACACCTAGCCCTCTGCACGGAGGCTTACCGCGAGGGGGTGATTTGGGAAACAGTTGGGGGATTCTTGGCTCTGGCCCTGCCTCTACCCCTGGCCACTCCACTGCCTCTTCCAACCTGTCCTGTTGCTGCACTTGCCTTCCCCTCTGAAACCCTGTCCTCAGTAGGCTTAGCAAACCAGGTGGGGTCAGTCTCCTCATCGTCCAGCGGCTCTTCCTCCGAATCCTCTGTGCACTCCTCCCTCGGACTTACTGCCCTTACTACTACCTCACTGACAGACAACTGTGTCTCATCATCCTCATCCACAAAAAGCTTTTGGGACAGTTGCTGGAAGTCCCCAGCCTCATCACCCGGACTTCGGGAACTTTCCAAAGGTTGGGCATCGGTCACAACAAACTCCTCAGGTGATAGAGGAACCGTTTTTCCCACTTCAGCAGGGACCCAAGAACAGTTCCTTGGAGTCTGCCTGCTCAGAATTTGTCATTTTCATGGAGTGAGGAGGCTGGGAGGAAGGAGGAGCAGCAGCCAGAGGATTCAGAGTTGCAGTAGTGGACGGCGTAGAAGACTGGGTGGTCGATAGATTGCTGGATGCACTTTCTGCCATCCACGACAGGACCTGCTCACACTGCTCGGTTTTTAATAAAGGTCTACGACGTGGACCCAGAAATTGTGATATGAAGCTGGGGACCCCAGAAACTTGCCTCTCTCCTACTCCCGCAGCAGCCAGCTGCGATTCACCTAGACCAGGAACTCGGCCTATGCCCACACCCTCACTTGGAACTCCGCGTCCTCGACCGCGTCCACGTCCTCTACCCCTACCCCTTTTTCATTGAGTGAGGAGGCTGGGAGGAGGGAGGAACAGCCAGAGGATTCAGAGTTGCAGTCCCTAGGCCGGGAGTAGTGGACTGTGTAGAAGACTGGGTGGTCGATACATTGCTGGACGCATTTTCTGCCATCCACGACAGGACCTGCTCACACTGCTCTGCTTGCAATAAAGGTCTACCACGTGGACCCGCAAATTGTGATATGAAGCTGGGGACCCCAGAAACTTGCCTCTCTCCTAATCCCGCAGCAGCCGGCTGTGATTCACCACGCCCTGGAACTCGGCCTGTGCCCACACCCTCACTTGGACGCCTTTCGCGTCCTTGACCCTTACCCCTACTCCTCATGATGGCGGATTAAGAATAGAGCAGGGCCCAAATAAATTACCCCACTGTACAGCACTGATAACTGGGGCTAATTCCCCGCACACATAGACTTGTAGATAGCGGAGGCTCTATGCTGTGACTTGAAATAAGTAACCCGCTGTCTTGCTCTGATACCTAGGTGTAATTTACTGCTCGCAGAGACTTGTAGATAAGAGAGGCTGTGTGAAGTGGGAGAAGACTCTAAAGCCAGTGGATAGTGCTGGTAACTGCGGCGATCTCAACCCCACCAAGGAAAGGGTATTGTGAGACGCTCTGCACAGCGGCAGAGCTGAAATAGTCTGCAGTGGCCCAGGAAATATTACAGTACTGTTTAGCGGTGAGACCTCTGTCTAATGCACTGCAGACACAGAACGGTATAACTAAAGTCGTTTGGAAAGGCTAGGAAATATTTGAGTGCAGTTTCACGGTGAGAGCTGGTTGTACGGCACTGCAGGCTGAGAACGCTATTACTGAAAGGCTGGGAACAGGCCTAGATGCGTAATACAAAAGTTGATGCACTACTGCTCCCAGCCAGCCACAACTGTAAAGCACACGGTCAGATGTAGCCCTAAGAAGAACCGTTGGGGTTCTTGCACGGAGGATCAGGACTGTATAACTTTCCCTATAGAAGCAGCTCTGTCCCTAAACTCTGCATAATACACTGCAGACTGAGAACGCTATAGCTAAAATGGCCTGCACAGCCCGAGATGCTTAAAAAAAAATTGTTGCACTACTGCTCCCAGCCAGCCACAACAGTAATGCACACTATGAAGAGTAGCCCTAAGAAGGACCGTTGGGGTTCTTGAAGACAGGATCCTACTCTAACACTGTCCCTATATCAGCAGCAGCACTATCCCTAACCTCTGCCAGCATGCGTCTGAGTCGAGCCGTGGGCGGGACCACTTTAAATACTCGGCGGTCACCTGATTGGCCCAGCCACTCACTACTGTGGGAGGGGGGGGGGGGCTGGCACACCACAGCAGGAAGTGGTAATGCCTTCCCCACATGTCTATTGGCTAGAAAATGGCGCTAAACATGCGGGGAAGGAAATGCAATTGACTCGAGTACCACGTGGTGTTCGACTCAAGTAATGAGCATCTCGAGTACCCTAATACTCGAACGAGCATCAAGCTCGGACCAGTGAGCTCGCTCGCTGCTATAGATGCAGACTGTGTATATAAAAGAGACGGGACCCCTGAAGGAAGATTTGTATGAGCCCCACATTAAGGTGCTGGATTCTATCACACAGGAGAGAAAGGCCCAGTCTTTGCTGACACTTCCATGCCACTTTCATTTCTGGAGAGAGGAGTCGTACCAAGTTCTCACTACCTAGTAGAAAAGGGTATGGGACCAATTGGGGTGGCGTTTCCTCTCTGTGAAGAGCCCCATAACAACCACATGGTCTATCTGTATGGTATGCAAGCCCTTGGACATAGATATATAATTCAGCTTGAAAATCTAGTGGTAGAAGCATTTCGCAGCAGATGATCATTAGTAAAGACGCCTAAGATGTAGACGGTAGTTAAACCAGTGTCTCAACGCAGTCAGGGCTAAGACTAGAAAATAATTTACACTTTTTTGGTGGAAACATCTTATAACAAGAAAAATAGTACACTCTGTGATTGGCACGCGGTGCTCGACTCCATTACATTTCCTTCCCTGAGAAATTAGCGCGCTTTTCTGGCCAATAGAAAGACAGGGAAGGCATTACAACTTCCTCCTGTGATGTTCCAGCCCTATCCCACCCCCCTGCAGTGAGTGGCTGGGGAGATCAGGTGACACCCGAGTATTTAAATCTGCCCCGCCCGCGGCTCCGCACAGATGCATGGTGACAGAGATCAGGGAAAGTGCTGTCTTGCTGTAGCTGCTATAGGGAGAGCGTTAGGTGTTATATTCGTCTTCAAGAACCCCAACGGTCCTTCTTAGGGCCACATCTGACCATGTGCAGTACTGTTGAGGCTGCTGGGAGCAGTGTTGCACTTTTTTTTTTTTTTTGTATATTGGGTGTGCAGACCATTGCGTCCTCAGTCTGCAGTCATTTTACTCAGTATAGGGGCAGTAGTGGTGAGGCAGGGAAAGAGGTATACTGGCTATATAGGCAGTGAGCTTTTTCCAAAAAATTGGGGAAAAATACTATATTTGGGCTGCCTGTGACTGTCTTCAGTTTACTGCGTGTCTGCTGGGGGTAGTAGTTGCTAATTAATACCCAGCTAAGCGTTACAGCAGGCTTGCGCATAATTCTTTCCTGGCTCTGCTGCGCCCGTTACATGACCGCCGTCATCCCGCCACAGGGAAACAGTATACATTATATCCGCTGCATGCGATGTCTCTGGTTTTTCACCTCACCATTTTAAAAAATTGAGGCAAAATACTTAAGGCCTACCACTGGCCTTTGGCCACTTCACTGGTTCTGCGCTGTGAATTGCAGCAGCTCAGTCATACGCACCTAGGTCTCACTACAGGCTTGCGCATAATTGTTTCCTGGCTCTGCTGCGCCCGTTACATGACCGCCGTCATCCCGCCAGAGGGAAACAGTATACATTATATCTGCTGCATGCGGTGTCTCTGGTTTTTCACCTCACCATTTTAAAAAATTGAGGCAAAATACGTAAGGCTTACCACTGGCCTTTGGCCACTTCACTGGTTCTGCGCTGTGAATTGTAGCAGCTCAGTCATACGCACCTAGGTCTCACTACAGGCTTGCGCATAATTGTTTCCTGGCTCTGCTGTGCGTTCCGTAAGCGAAGTCAGCCTCCAACCACAGGCCAATAAGCGGCACATTTAATTACAGTGTTCTGTTTATGCTCTACTCGTAATACACCATGCTGAGGGGTAGGGGTAGGCCTAGAGGACGTGGATGCGGAGGCCCAAGTGAGGGTGTGGGCACAGGCCGAGGTCCTGGTCCAGGTGTATCGCAGCCTACTGCTGTGGGATTAGGAGAGAGGCAAGTTTCTGGGGTCCCCAGATTAATCTCACAATAAATGGGTCCACGCGGTAGACCTTTATTAGAAACTGAGCGGTGTGAGCAGGTCCTGTCGTGGATGGCAGAAAGTGCATCCAGCAATCTTTCGACCACCCAGTCTTCTACGCCGTCCACAGCTGCAACTCTGAATCCTCTGGCTGCTGCTCCTCCTTCCTCCCAGCCTCCTCACTCCATGAAAATGACACATTCTGAGGAGCAGGCAGACTCCCAGGAACTGTTCTCGGGCCCCTGCCCAGATTGGGCAGCAATGGTTCCTCTTCCACTGGAGGAGTTTGTCGTGACCGATGCCCAACCTTTGGAAAGTTCCCGAGGTCCGGGGGATGAGGCTGGGGACTTCCGGCAACTGTCTCAAGAGCTTTCAGTGGGTGAGGAGGACGATGACGATGAGACACAGTTGTCTATCAGTGAGGTAGTAGTAAGGGCAGTAAGTCCCAGGGAGGCACGCACAGGGGATTTGGAGGAAGAGCCGCTGGACGATGAGGTGACTGACCCCACCTGGTGTGATAAGCCAACTGAGGACAGGTCTTCAGAGGGGGAGGCAATTGCAGCCGCAGGACAGGTTGGAAGAGGCAGTGGGGTGGCCAGGGGTAGAGGCAAAGCCAGACCGAATAATCCACCAACTGTTTCCCAAAGCGCCCCCTCGCGCGATGCCACCCTGCAGAGGCCGAGGTGCTCAAAGGTTTGGCAGTTTTTCACTGAGAGTGCAGACGACCGACGAACTGTGGTGTGCAAGGTTTGTCGCGCCAAGATCAGCCGGGGAGCCACCACCACCACCACCAGCATGCGCAGGCATATGATGGCCAAGCACCCCACAAGGTGGGTCGAAGGCCGTTCACCGCCTCCGGTTTGCACCACTGCCTCTCCCCCTGTGCCCCAACCTGCCACTGAGATCCAAACCCCCTCTCAGGACACAGGCATGACCGTCTCCCGGCCTGCACCCACACGCTCACCTCCGCTGTCCTCGGCCCCATCCAGCAATGTCTCTCAGCGCAGCGTCCAGCCATCGCTAGCACAACTGTTTGAGGGCAAGCGCAAGTACGCCACCACACATCCGCACGCTCAAGAGTTAAATGTGAACATAGCCAAATTGATCAACCTGGAGATGCTGCCGTATAGGCTTGTAGAAACGGAGGCTTTCAAAAACATGATGGCGGCGGCAGCCCCGCGCTACTCGGTTCCCAGTCTCCCCTACTTTTCCCGATGTGCCGTCCCAGCCCTGCACGACCACGTCTCCCGCAACATTGTACGCGCCCTCACCAACGCGGTTACTGCCAAGGTCCACTTAACAACAGACACGTGGACAAGCACAGGCGGGCAGGGCCACTATATCTCCCTGACGGCACATTGGGTGAATTTAGTGGAGGCTGGGACAGAGTCAGAGCCTGGGACCGCTCACATCCTACCCACCCCCAGAATTGCGTGCCCCAGGTCGGTGGTGGTATCTGCGGCGGTGTATGCTTCCTCCACTAAACCACCCTCCTCCTCCTACGCAACCTCTGTCTCGCAATGAAGATGTGTCAGCAGCAGCACGTCGCCAGCAGTCGGTGCCGCGCGGCGTGTCAGCACAGCGGTGGGCAAGCGTCAGCAGGCCGTGCTGAAACTACTCAGCTTAGGAGAGAAGAGGCACATGGCCCACGAACTGCTGCAGGGTCTGACAGAGCAGACCGACCGCTGGCGTTCGCCGCTGAGCCTCCAACCAGGCATGGTCGTGTGTGACAACGGCCGTAACCTGGTGGCGGCTCTGCAGCTCGGCAGCCTCACGCACGTGCCATGCCTGGCCCACGTCTTTAATTTGGTGGTTCAGCGGTTTCTGAAAAGCTACCCACGCTTGTCAGACCTGCTCGGAAAGGTGCGCCGGGTCAGCGCACATTTCCGCAAGTCCAACACTGACGCTGCCACCCTGCGGACCCTGCAACATCGGTTTAATCTGCCAGTGCACCGACTGCTGTGCGACGTGCCCACACGGTGGAACTCTACGTTCCACATGTTGGCCAGGCTCTATGAGCAGCGTAGAGCTATAGTGGAATACCAACTCCAACATGGGCAGCGTAGTGGGAGTCAGCCTCCTCAATTCTTTACAGAAGAGTGGGCCTGGTTGGCAGACATCTGCCAGGTCCTTGGAAACTTTGAGGAGTCTACCCAGATAGTGAGCGGCAATGCTGCAATCATTAGCGTCACCATTCCTCTGCTATGCCTCTTGAGAAGTTCCCTGCAAAGCATAAAGGCAGACGCTTTGCGCTCGGAAACGGAGGCGGGGGAAGACAGTATGTCGCTGGATAGTCAGAGCACCCTCATGTCTATATCTCTGCGCGTTGAGGAGGGGGAGGAGCATGAGGAGGAGGGGGAGGAGCATGAGGAGGAGGGGGAAGAGACAGCTTGGCCCACTGCTGAGGGTACCCATGCTGCTTGCCTGTCATCCTTTCAGCGTGTATGGCCTGAGGAGGAGGAGGAGGATCCTGAAAGTGATCTTCTTAGTGAGGACAGCCATGTGTTGCGTACAGGTACCCTGGCACACATGGCGGACTTCATGTTAGGATGCCTTTCTCGTGACCCTCGCGTTACACGCATTCTGGCCACTACGGATTACTGGGTGTACACACTGCTCGACCCACGGTATAAGGAGAACCTTTCCACTCCCATACCCGAAGAGGAAAGGGGTTCGAGAGTGATGCTATACCACAGGACCCTGGTGGACAAACTGATGGTAAAATTCCCATCCGACAGCGCTGGTGGCAGAAGGCGCAGTTCCGAGGGCCAGGTAGCAGGGGAGGCGCGGAGATCAGGCAGCATGTACAGCGCAGGCAGGGGAACACTCTCCAAGGCCTTTGCCAGTTTTATGGCTCCCCAGCAAGACTCTGTCACCGCTCCCGAGTCAAGGCTGAGTCGGCGGGAGCACTGTAAAAGGATGGTGAGGGAGTACGTTTAGTGCGACTGGGGGAATCATCACGCATAAGCGTAGCCGCCTCTCAACCGACAGTGCCGACAGGCTTACACTCATCAAGATGAACAAAGCCTGGATTTCCCCAGACTTCTCTTCTTCACCAGCGGACAGCAGCGGTACCTAAACAATACGTAGGCTGCACCCGCGGATGGAAGCATCGTTCTCTATCACCATAAAAAACGGGGACCTTTTAGCTTCATCAATCTGTGTATTATATTCATCCTCCTCCTCCTGCTCCTCCTCCTGAAACCTCACGTAATCACGCCGAACGGGCAATTTTTCTTAGGCCCACAAGGCTCAGTCATATGACTTTTGTAAACAATGTTTATACGTTTCAATTCTCATTAAAGCGTTGAAACTTGCACCTGAACCAATTTTGTATTTTAACTGGGCTGCCTCCAGGCCTAGTTACAAATTAAGCCACATTAACCAAAGCGATTAATGGGTTTCACCTGCCCTCTTGGTTGGGCATGGGCAATTTTTCTGAGGTACATTAGTACTGTTGGTACACCAATTTTTTTGGGGGCCCTCGCCTACAGTGTAATCCTAGTAATTTTTATGGGCTTCGCCTGCACTCATGGTACAGCAAGGTGTGTGGGGTTGGCCCACACTTTTGCTACATAAATGTAACTGGGGCCTTGTCTATACTGCAACTACTGAAATGTGCAAGAGACTGTTATCTCCCTAAACTGCTGCAACGTATGTTACTGTGGCCTGTCTTGACTGCTACTACTACTGAAATGGAACTAAGACTGTGCTCCCCCTATACTGCTGCTAGTGATATGTTACTGGGGCCTGTCCCTAATGCTACCGCTGAAATGTTACTAATTCTGGGCTCTGACTATACCGCTGCTAATGCTATGTCACTGTGGTGTGGAAACGGAGGCTTCCCAAAGACATGATGGTGGCGAGGCCATTTCCCACCAACGCGGTTACTGTTAAGGTACATATTACCAGTCTGACTGGGGCATGCACTGTGGGCCGAAGCCCACCTGTATTGTATGTGACATTAGCTCTGCTGAGCAGGGCACTGCAATGGGATACATTTATGTACCACCGATGGGTTCCAGGGAGCCACCCATGCTGTGGGTCCACAGGGACTTCACATTAGTGATTTGCACCTGCCAGTGTCTATGTATTAAAAACCCTGGTCAGACTGGGGCATGCAGTGTGGGCCCAAGCCCACCTGCATTTAATCTGACGCTACCTCAGCTGTGCTGGGCAATGCAATGGGATTTATTTATGTAACGCCGGTGGCTTCCTGGGACCCACCCATGCTGTCGGTCCACACGGAGTTGTACCTGCCTGTGTCTACTTATAAAGAACCCCAGTCTGACTGGGGCATGCAGTGTGGGCCGAAGCCCACCTGTATTTAATCTGACGTTAGCTCTGCTGTCCAGGGCACTGCAATGGGATTTGTTTATGTACCGCTGGTGGGTTCCAGGGAGCCACCCATGCTTTGGGTCCACACGGACTTCACATTAGGGAGTTGTACCTGCCTGTGTCTATGTATTAAAAACCCCCGGTCAGACTGGGGCATGCAGTGTGGGCCGAAGCCCACCTGCATTTCATCTGACGTTACCTCAGCTGTGCTGGGCAATGCAATGGGAATTATTTATGTACCGCCGGTGGCTTCCTGGGACCCACCTATGCTGTCGGTCCACACGGAGTTGTAACTGTATGTGTCTACTTATAAAGAACCCCAGTCTGACTGGGGCATGCAGTGTGGGCCGAAGCCCACCTGCATTTAATGTGACGTTACCTCAGCTGTGCTGGGCACTGCAATAGGATTTGTTTATGTACTGCCGGTGGGTTCCAGGGAGCCACCCATGCTGTGGGTGCACACGGAATTCCCATTGCGGAGTTGTACCTGCCTGTGACTATTTATAAAAATATGAGGCCAGCGTGTGGCATGAGGGCAGCTGAAGGCTGCGCAGGGACACTTTGGTGTACGCTGTGGACACTGGATCGTGCGCGCGGGGGGGGGGGGGGGTTGGGCAGCATGTAACCCAGGAGAAGTGGCAGCGGAGTGTCATGCAGGCAGTGATTGTGCTTTGTTGGAGGTAGTGTGGTGCTTAGCTAAGGTATGCCTTGCTAATGAGGGCTTTTCAGAAGTAAAAATTGTTGGGGGGGCACTCTTGCCGCTATTGTGGCTTAATAGTGGGACCAGGGAACTTGAGATGCAGCCCAACATGTAGCCCCTCGCCTGCCCTATCCGTTTCTGTGTCGTTCCCATCACTTTCTTGAATTTCCCAGATTTTCACAAATGAAAACCTTAGCGAGCATCAGCGATATACAAAAATGCTCGGGTCGCCCATTGACTTCAATGGGGTTCGTTACTCGAAACGATTCCTCGAGCATCGCGGAAAGTTCGACTCGAGCAACGAGCACCCGAGCATTTTGGTGCTCGCTCATCTCTATTAGGGACCAACCACTTTAATGACCACCATGATCATCCAACACGCAAACTTGCAAGCACAAATATGTATGCATTTTTCCCTAAAACAACCTTGGCTCTGCAATGGTTTTGAGTTCCAGCATGCTATAGAAGATGCAAACTGCCATGGTGTGCTTGGACTTGTAAGTTCACTACATCAGGTTGTAGACAACTCCCTTAAAGATTTTTATGTCTTCAGGATTTCAGAGTAAAAGGATTTTCTGCCACCAGGAAATAATTGGTGAACAGCGAGGGAGTGCACAGAATAACAAACTAAGCAATACACACCAGTCAGGTGGCCCCGGGGGCCAACGTAGCCGCTCTGGTCCACGAAGCTGCTGCAGCGTCTATGCCATTCGTTGTACATGTGACTGCTCAGCAAATTACACTCTTCAGTAGTCATCTTGCCATGGGTAGCACATGATTACTGAAGCCCGTGATTGGCTGAACAATCACATATTAGAATGAACGGCACGTAACTGCTGGAGCAATATCATGCACCAGAGCGGCTGTACTGCACCCGGGGGGTGGTCTGACTGGTGAGCATTGGTCAGTTTGTTATTTTGTGTCTCCCAAGCCCCCAGCCATTTCTTTACAAATGTCAGAAAACCCCTTTAGGGCTCAGTCACACTGGCGTTTTATCGTGCGTTTTTCCGCACGTTAAAATATTCGCACTAGATAGAACCAATGCTTTTCAAAGGCAGCGGTCACATGTGCAAATTGTACATGCGGAAAAACGCCTGCGGTGAAAATTATAGGACACCGGTTCGCAGAACGCATGCAACTGCAGCAAACTGGTGTTCTGTGTTTGTGAAATCCCTGGATGCTGTCACATTCAGGGGTTTCACCTTGCGCTCAATGAGACCGGCGGCAGCAGCGCCGACCCCATTGAGAACATATACTGAAAATCGCGATCCTCTGTCACAGCTGTGGCAGAGAAGAGCGATGTTCTCCCATTGAATTCAATGGAAGAGGCAATACAGCTGGCTCCACTGAAAGCAATGGGCTGCTGGCCAGCCCTGCAGTGATTTTCGGGAAAGGGCTTAAAATATAAGCCCTTCCCTGAAAATCAATCCAATAATGTGTAAAAATAAAATAAAAATCTATACTCACCTCTCTGCAGCTGCCGGGGCTCAGCAGCATTCATCTTCTCCTGCACTGCTCTGAGGAGTATTCAGCAGGCGGGGATTTTAAATCCCGGCCTACTGAATGGGCTGCCTCTGATTGGCTGAGCACTGTGACCAATCAGAGGCAGCTCTCAGCTGTCATTCAAAAGCGGGTCTGTACGGATCTAGGTGGCAGTTGGCACATCACAGAGCAGAGCAGATGCGGAATAAGGTGAGCCGCACTGCTCACTGCAGGGGCACGGGTCGGATCCCTCTGCAAGAATTCTCACAGCAGGTTCTGACCCGGCCGTCTGCAGGCGACCTTAGAGTCACTTTATCTTCATATTATATAAAACAAAAGAAAACGCATTTCAATGTTTATTGGTAAATACAGAGAAGAAAACATAAGTCACTCCAAAGAGAATGAGGGGGTCCCAATCCTTGATTACAGGCAATGTATTACACTTTTGTTAGTGATCCGTTATGGAGATGCCAGAGGCTAGACGGGACTCCGGACAGCTGCTGTTGTTTGCTACAGACTTTTTGGGATACATTTTTCATCCTCAGAATCCACATAATCTGAATCTAAAAGTATTTTTTAATCTGGAACCTTTTGCAACATAGAACTAACAGAACTAATGAAAACAAGACATAGGAAGGATAGATATTGTGAGATATATTCCAGCAGATATAGTGGATACAAGTGATAGTGGCGCAGAAGTTTAAAAGAAGAAAGACTAGCACAAGAATAGAAGGTGCAAAGTGCTGATTGATACAAACGGATGTCAATGCTATGACGGCGTGTTCCACACAACAGTCCCTTATTCACGCAGTGCTCCGTAGTGGAAAGGCTTCTGGTGCCTCTGTCTTCTTAATTGTGGGTGAATGGGCCAAGTGACAGAAGATAATGATAAGAATAAGACCTGAAAGAGAGCAGTAGAACAGCAATGTCTTATCTCAATATGTCTCAGTTTGAAAACTGCTGTAACATTTGGTTACAGTATACATATAGTACTGAAAAGTACAGAATGGGATGATGATGAGGCCTCAAATGGCATACTTACCTATAGCTGCTAAAGTACCTAAGATGATGCCCAAGGCTGAGGAAAGTGTGGGCATGCCGTCCATCCTGTCCACATCTATCTTGCAGTCGCCATGAGTATTACAGCGACACACTGTAACTGAGGAGATAAAAAGAGAATCTTGTTCACGTTCATTAGGAGGTCCTGACTAATCTAAGTCTTGCATATATAAGGCATGCAGCACATAATAAGTCTTACTATAATATAGGCTGCAACACAAAGCCGTATTATGTTGTCCTGCAACGGACGAGCCAAGCGCGTTCAATCACAGCCATTCATCAAGCGCTGGCTTTGATTGGCTAAGCTTCAGCCAATCACAGCCAGCGCTTGCAGAAGGCAGGGAGTTTTCAATCCCCAGCCAGAACAGAAAATCAGTGCCAGGACCCGGGGAGAAGATACGGCCGGGCTGACAGCGCGTCTAAGGTGATGTATGTGTATTTTTAATTTTTCCCTGCAGCTAGGGCTTTTAGTGTAGGCTTTGACAGTAGGATTTCCTACTGTCAAAGTTGCATCCCACCACACGAAAACCTCGTTTTTGTGCGATGCGATGCAACAGAGAGGAAGGTTTCATAGGGAAATATGGGCTACAAAACCTCACGAGTCGCGTGCATATCACAGGACCTGCAAGGTTTTTGTGTCAGGTTGTCACATGCTACAAAATATCGCATAACCCATAGGAAAGCATGGGCTTCTCATACATGCGATTTGTAGCATTGTAGCAAAGCTACAGAATCACATGGCTTTGTCGCCCGTGTGAACAAGGCCTAAACGGAACGCGGCTCCCATCTTCCTTCTAAACTCTCTAAGGGTATGGCGCTCTCCATTACACTAGGGCAGCCATGGCGCTCCTAGACAATATGGCATGGTTAGCGGCACAAAGCTAAAAGTGCTGGTAGTTACGGGGGCTGTATCAGTGACAACGACTGGCACAAAAACTACTGCAGGGGCTGGTCGGTCGCCAGCGGGATTGTCTCTGACAACTGACATTCTGAAATAAAGGCAGAATTTGTAAATATATGGCACAGAAGGAACTATCCTGTTTGTGATGCCAAGGTTTGGGGTCCTGCAACGGTCGAGCCAAGTGTGCTAAAGTGAGGGAGACCACGCGGTTTGCAGAAGGGTTGTCACGGGTGGCTCTGTGGTCCCTCCCGACAGTGGCGCTAAGGGTGCTCTGCTCGGGGGCTGTGCAGTGGCCCAAAGAAAGTACCGTGGCATGCTTAACAGGAAGGCCTGTTTTGTCACGGGTGATGCCAGTACTCCAACTGGGACCCTCGGGATGGAATGCCGAGGAAATAACTGAGATGAGTCTGGTAACTTGTGGTAGTAATCTGGGAGTATGCTGAAGTTTGTAACAGTTAACAATACAGAATCTCCAATGTGGTACTTGGTAATGGTACAAGTAGATACAGCAGTTTGCAGTGAATTGAACACGATGAAGAATACAGCAATGTAGACTTGAATAGAAACTGACTTCAACGCTCTGTTCTTTCCTTTCTCTGAAAATGATTTGCAGGACAATTTCCCCACTAGTTACTCTAGCTGAAGGGATGAGTGAATTTAACGAAGTGTAGATGAAGCAGTATGTAAGGTGGTCACTAGACTGATCCTGGCTTTGAGTTCATCGGGTAATTTTTAGACTCACTATTTCAGTCGAAGAAGGACCTGGGAAACGTTCTCCACTTCTCTGCTGTGGAACACCAAGGGAGCGGAATGAGATCTCGCTCAACTTCAGGAAGAACGTGTAGATAACTGCTTTCTCTCTTGCATGAGTATCTCCTCCTTCTCTGACATGACCTCTCTCCTCCAATACCTGACTACAACCACCCCTAATTGCTCACTGCCTCCTTCTTTTATCTCCTGTTTTCCTCCCGCACTTTCTCTACTCCTTGCACTCTGTATAGGAACCTGTGTTGCTGTTTTCTCACCCTTGTACTCTGCACCAGTGAGTTTGAAGCTGACTATCAGCCAAAAGGGCATCAACTGACATCAGAATTAAGCTCTAGGCTTAGGGGAGAAGCAGGGTCTCTCCTATGGATGGCACCTGTCTATGTCCAAGGATGGCACATAGCCAGGTGTGACAGGACAGGTGTTGCTATGAGTGTTCTGTAGGACCCGCTGGACCACTACAGTCCCACACAGTGTACACATTTATTAGGTAACTCACTGCACTCCCAGAAGGGATAACAGTCTATAACAACATTTTCCTGGGCAAATGGGATGGCATGATGAACCCCAGTTCAGGAACAATTAAAAGCCAACCAGGTGTTACCGAGCTATGCTCCAACAATTACTGCAGCAGTTGTGCTCTGGTGTGTTTGTGACAACACAGTGGTACCAAGACTTTTATTTAACCATGACGTGATGTCCTCCACAATGAGTGGTATAGCCATAAAGGGTATACAGAATGCTGTAGGGGCATGAGTACACATTCAACAATTTTCAGTTTTTTTCTGCATCATCAAATGCTACAAGTACTTCATGATATTTAACAAACGTATGGCTCAATCATCTTTCAACACTTTATTGAGTCCTTGTGTGTACGGCAGCATATAACAATAGTGACAAGTCTTCCACCGGTATTTGGGTCCCATCCGCATATTCCTGGATCACTTTGCTGCCTGGCTTCTCCACTTCCTGTCCTGTGAAATCCCAACCATCATCCTAGGCGACTTCAACATCCCTACTAATGACCCCATCTTCCCACCTGCCCCACAACTTCTAACCCTCACCTCCTCCCTTGACCTGTCTCAACTCTCAGATTCCCCCCCCCCCCCCCCCACAGAGATGGAAAAACTCTCGACCTAATTTTCCTCCACTTCTGCTCTGCTTCCCATTTCACCAACTCCCCTTTCCCATTCTCGGATCACAACCTCATCTCCTTCTCCATCAGGCACCCCAGCATCTCTCCAGACCCCCCACCTATCGCACCTACAGGAACCTCTAGACCGTCTATACCCAACAGGTCGCCGAGACCTTACAGTCTTCCCTGTTCCCCATCTCTCCTCTCATGCCACAATCTAGCTGACGCTCAATACTCCACCACTCTTAGACATGCCCTGGATGAAGCGACACCCCCACCATGACCCGAGCCTTCCGCTGCAGACCGCGGCAACCTTGGCTCACAGCCCAAACTTGCTTCATCCGGCGGTACTGTAGATGTGGTGAATGGTTGTGGAGAAAGACTAGGCATCCCGCAGACTTCCTCCACTTGAAATTTATGCTTAAAACTTACAACCTCGTCCTCCACCACACCAAACAAGTCTATTTCAATGCCTTCATCTCCAAGGCCTCTGGGAGGGGAGGCTATTTGTTCCCTGTGCCTTGCGGCTCCTCATACTGGAGGAGGTTCATTCTTCCTGCATGGGGTTCCTGAGGATATTCTTTCTGACCAGGGAGTCTAATTTGTTGCCCGGTTTTGGAGGGCTTTTTGTAAGAATATCGATATTGGGTTGTCGCTTTCCTCTGCCTTCCACCCAGAATCTAATGGGCAGACGGAACGTAGGAACCAGGAACTGTTTCAGTTCCTCAGAATGTATGTGAGTGATTGTCAGAGTCTCTGGGTCAATTATCTAGCGTTGGCTGAATTTGCTATCAATAATCATACACATTCGGCGTCTGGCCATGTCTCCTTTCTTCTGCAATTTTGAATTTAATCCCAGGTTCACGGTGTCCTTCCCCTCCTCCTCTAACAATCAATCTGCATATGCTCAGGTTCAGGACCCGCAGGAGGTGTGGGAGAAGGTGCATGGCAACTTGGAGCAGTCCAGGGATGCGGTGCTTAGGAGGAATAGAGGTACACATACTATCTCTGAACCTTTGTCTGTGGGCCAGTTGGTGTACTTGTCTTCCAAGAACCTGAAGTTAAAAGTGCCTTCGTTGAAGCTGGCTCCCCGATTTGTGGGCCCTTTTCCTGTCACTAAAGTGATTAGTCCTATGGCATATGAGCTGGCACTACCGGACATGTGGAGAATCCACAGAGTTTTCCACAAATCGCTCCTCAAGAGGTACGTCCCTCCACCTGTCGGTCTCTGAGTTCCTTCTTCTTGGGGTCCCTGACACTAGTGCAGCGCAGGGACCGTCGCCCAGTTGTCGCCCTGGGGCCTAGCCCAGGGGGGCAAGTAGGTAGGGACATGGGAGAGGGCTGGTGTAGGAATCCCCTGTCCATCTGCCCCTGCTGGCTGTAACAAACCACACTTTCAGCATCTCCTTTGCTGGCTCTACCTTCTTCCCGCTTCCCCTCACTGTTGGAGTCGACCAGGGCTCGGTCCTCGGCCCTCTTCTCTCCCCCTTGCTGTTAGGGTCCTCCATGGCTCGGTCCTTGACCCCCTCCTTTCCTCTTCCCCTTGCTGTTGGGGTCCTCCAGGACTTGGTCCTCGGACCCCTCCTTTTCTCTTCCCCTTGCTGTTGGGGTCCCCCAGGGCTCGGCCCTCTCCTCTCCGTCCCCTCTCGCTGTTGGGGTTCCCCAGGGCTCAGTCCTTGGTCCCCCTCCTTTTCTCTATCTACACAGCCCCAATCAGACAAACCATCCAGAGTTTTGGCCTCAAATACCACCTCTATGCTGACAACACCCAGCTATACACCTCCTCCCATGACATCTCTGAACCATTCCTCCAAAATATCACTGACTGTCTGACCACTGTCTCTAACACCATGTCCTCTCTCTTCCTCAAACTTAACCTCTCAATAGTGGTGTGACAGAGGATTCACAGGATGACAGACGAGTCCACAGTTCCAGTTATCTGTGGGGTTCTGTTCCTGGCCGCTCTCTCTCTTTCCAGCTCTCTACCGGTCAGCACTTACATTTTGGAAATAGCACTCAGCACTGCCTGGAAGCTCCTCTTACTCACTCTCTCAGTCCTCCACGTTAACAGGAAGGAGGCCTGGATGAATAGGGCCTAGGGCACACATAAGGCCATCGCTCAGCCTCTTCCATCATGGGGATCCTCGTAGGACGAGGTGCAGTTTCTCCTACTCACTAAGAGGTTCTCACTCCAACTAACTTACAGACTGAGACTCAGGCTTAGACCTAGACTGACTTACATTGCACCTTGCATACACATATATGAAACATGGTTACGTGACACACAACAAGATACATTTTCCAGACATAACCCAAATGTTAACCCATTCAGTGCTGCAGGGGTGCAATACACATCACAAATGCACACACATAGAAGACACTGACAATACAACTGCACAAGACAAACAAATGCATACTTAGGGACGGACCCTATTAATTCTGGCCCACTACAGCCCCCCCTACTCAGAGCATGCCGACTCCGGCCCCTCTTTAAAACAAAGTATAGGTCCAGAGTTGGTCAGTCTCAGTGTTCTACTCAGATATAAATCATCTTGAAGAACCATCTGCTCAGTCATGGAGGGTTCAAGGCGAAACCTTAACACTTACTCACCCTCTAGTTACTACTCGGAGCTTATCCATCCCGGTGTACACAGACTACCCTTGTCACTTTCCTTAAAAAGCCATAAGACATATTCAGCGTGTATGTGAAAAGTGGTATGGCCGTAACCACCGGAGAATACTTTTAGGCTGGATAGAATCTAGGATTCACTAACATTGTTATGGGGCACCTACATAATTCTTTTCCCCACAGACTTAAGAAGACAAAAATGAGAATACATCACTATAGCTAGACAAAAGAATAGAAGAGGGTGACTGGCAGGTTTAGAGAAGCAAGAGATATGTTGAATTACCATCACTACTCCTGAAAAAACTATGTGAAGGGTGGTAGCTAGACGTCAATACCCCCCAATCGAGTTGACTAGAAAAATGATAATGAGGCTGCATCTCCTGAGACAGTCGAGATAACAGACAGGCACTGGCACACGTTAAGTGGAATATTGGGGATGCAGCATACAGACCTCCTAACTCATTTACACCCGTATCACTCAAACATGCACACAGTCAGTAGAAATGCAAACTTTTACTTTAAACTCCGGTCACTCTCCTGCACATTACTTGAACATTGTATAACATTGCATAGAACATCAATCAATACTCTATCCACATTAAATAATGCGAGGTTCTTGGTATATAATTTGATCAAATTACATTGGCCCATCTACCAACGTCCAGGTGACCGAGCTCAGATGGGTCCTAACGCTAATACCAGGTGGCATAATCTCACCCCTTGATTATAGCTATGTAAATTTATTTTGCGTGCTGTTGCTATTTTGGGAATTCTTTTAACAACATGTCACCTTGGTGTAAGGGACGGTGGGCTTCTCTGCCTCTGATCCAGTACTGAATCCTGTGGAGGTAGGATTGGTACTCCAGGACTCTATGCTGGTAGATGAGCACAGGGAAGGACTTTTATACAGTAAGGCTCTTACCTCAGAGTCCTCACTGTCCTCTGGGTCCACTGCCAGCTCAGAACAGTCATGGTCCGACTGCCGCTTTGCTGCAGATGCACTGTCAGGCCTATCAATGTTCTCCACAGAAGGAACCTGAGGCAATGAAAGAGGATGCCGCAGTGATACAAATACGTCCTCTGGACTGGCATACCTCTCCATGGTTATCACTGCCATGTGGCGGTAGCTAAAAGTCCATCCTCTGGGTAGGGAAGCAGGTACAACATATTGGGGTCCTCTTGGCCGCTCCACCTACTCCTCAACAAAGGTAAAAGGGAAATTGGCATCCTCATACTCCCGGATGAAGGGCCAAAGTTGTGTGGGTAGGATGTCTTGTTGTCTCGGTAGATCAGGATCCATGGGGGGTACCGGCTCTCCCCAAAAACCATTTCCAGCATAGTATCTCTGTGGCCTCTGGAGCCTCTCCTTTGCTGGAGGGGTGTGTGAGGAAGGAGCACTCTCAGGAAGGATAGGGTCCCATCTGGAGGGTTACTTAAAGGGGTTGTCCCGCGGCAGCAAGTGGGGGTATACACTTCTGTATGGCCATATTAATGCACTTTGTAATGTACATTGTGCATTAATTATGAGCCATACAGAAGTTATAAAAAGTTTTATACTTACCTGCTCCGTTGCTGGCGTCCTCGTTCCCATGGAGCCGACTAATTTTCGCCCTCCGATGGCCAAATTAGCCGCGCTTGCGCAGTCCGGGTCTTCTGCAGTCTTCTATGGGGCCGCTCGTGTAGAATGCCGGCTCCGTGTAGCTCCGCCCCGTCACGTGCCGATTCCAGCCAATCAGGAGGCTGGAATCGGCAATGGACCGCACAAAAGCCCTGCGGTCCACGGAGACCGAGGATCCCGGCGGCCATCTTCAGCAGGTAAGTATGAAGACGCCGGACCGCCGGGATTCAGGTAAGCGCTGTGCGGGTTGTTTTTTTAACCCCTGCATCGGGGTTGTCTCGCGCCGAACGGGGGGGGGGTTAAAAAAAAAAAAAAACCCGTTTCGGCGCGGGACAACCCCTTTAAGGCGATTCTCAGGAAGTGGTGAAGCAGTTGATGGTAGGGATACTAACCCCTCTAGTTTGGGCTCATTGCCCCAGTAAAAGCTGAGTCTGGATGGAGGGTATCCAGCTGGAACTCCCTGTAGTACTCTGGGCCCTATTTCCTCTGGAGGGGTGCTCACGCTGGTTCGTCTGTTGGGAAAGATCAAGCGGCTCACTCACCAGCAGTGGTGACTCCTCCCCTGGGCAGTCCTCTGCACTCTGTTGCTGTTCCGCAGTAGGGTCGACCCACCCCTACTTATTCCTCAGCCATGGCAGGAAACTGGTGGTGGGAAGTTTTCAAGGGTTCCAAAGTAGAGGATGATGAAGCTTGGAGGGCCCATATTGTCTTCTTCATTGATTGTCATAAAATGCAAATCAAGCAACTCAACCTTGTTCAACAGTTCAACACATCCGTGTCTCAGAGTATAATGCATCCTGGAAACATATGAATGAGATTTAAACGAATAGTTGCTATCTTCTCGCTGCATTTTTCTGCAGGCAGCTCAGCATTGTCTCTCCAGTGACTTTCTCAGAGGGATGGAAGACCAGAAAACAGCTCAGTAATCCGTAGAAACTCAAACGCAGGTACACAACTTTTCCCCGGGTCTGGGAAAAATGGTGGAGGCACTTTTCTGTATTTAGGAACAGGTGCGGAGAAATTATTCTGTGCGTGACGCCATAAGCTCTGCCGAGGAGCGGGCCCACAGCCGAGGAGATAGCTGGGTTAGAGTAAGGCCTTGTCACAGGGCTTTACCATCTCCTCACCTGGGGGTAGCGCAGGACCCAACCAAGTTACTGCTGGGGAGTTTCACAGGGTAAACCCAGTATGCGGTTTACCTTATGTTCTTTTGTCACTCATGACGCCACTGTTCCATCCTCTGTGGTGAATCCAGAAGTTGGAAATAAGATCCACACACAGGGATAATTTTATGAGCAAAAACCAGGAATGGTCGGTAGAGCTCGTTTACTCCAAATAAAGTGGATAAAATAAAATACAGTCCAAAACATTACATGCGCTAGCAGACAGAATAGTGGTGTGACAGGATGGATTCACAGGATGACAGACGAGTCCACAGTCCTAGTTATCTGTGAGATTCTGTTCCCGGCCACTCCCTTTCTCTCTCCAGCTCTCTACTGGTCAGCACTCACATTTTTGAAATAGCACTCAGTGCTGCCTGGTAGCTCCTCTTACTCACTTTCTCAGTCCTCCATGTTAACAGCAAGGAGGCCTGGGTGAATAGGACCCAGGGCACACATCAGGCCATTGCTCAGCCTCTTCCATCAAGGGTATCCTTGTAGGATGAGGCATAGTTTCTCCTACTCACTAAGAGGTTCTCACTCTACTAACTTTCATGCTCAGGCTTAGGCTTAGACTGACATTACACGATGTATACACCTATATGAAACGTGATCACGTGACACACAAGATACATTTTCCAGACGTAACCCAGACGTTAACCCATTCAGTGCTGTAAATGTGCAATATACATCACAAATGCACACACATAGAAGACACTGACAATACAAAGGCACAAGACAAACACATGCACACTTATGGGGGGGGGCGTTAACTCTGGGCCACTACACATGCACAACAACAGATTTCCTTTAACCTTTCTGTTGTCATTTGTGTCACCGGAAACTGAGCAAGGAGAAAGCCAGAAGCGCCAAACAGACTGAATTGACTATAATGGGGTCCGGTCCCACCACTTGCCCAGATGAATAGTGCATCATGCGGTGCTATCTCCCCTAGAGTTTGTTCCGGTTCTGCTCCACTTACAGCTTCCAGAGCAGATATAAACGGGATCTTAGTGATTCTTTGGCACAAAAATGTTATTTTAGGGACTAGAAGTGATTTGCACCTTCTCTTGCTGACGGACGCAGTCACATCACATCTTCTCTTTCATGAATAAGGTTTAGTGAAAATCAATTTGGGTTGAGAACATCTTGAAACCAGAAGTTTTAATGTGTTTTTTTACAGTAGCAAATCCTATTACAGGATGCAAAGAGAAGTGTAAAATGTGTCACCGAGGAGGCAAGTATCCCTCAGCCACGTTTTCCCAGCTAATGTCCTCGTGTCGGCAGTAAGACGTCCAGCAGCAGCTGAACCCACGTGGGTGAAGAGAACATAATTGCATCTGACAATAACAACGTGTTACAAAGAGGACTGAGTCACCCGGAGATGATGAGGAGACGCCACTGTAGATGTGAGGAAACAGAATGCTCAGTCTACTCTGGGGGAAGCGACCGTGAGCCCAACAGTAACATCTTCTCCAGACCTGCCCTTCTTGTGTCGCATCATCATGCTCCTCTAACGGTGGGTAGGAAGGTTGTCTATCGGGTCACCCAGAATGATGTGGAAAGGCGCCAAAGTCACCCGGGTGCATGGCGTAAATTATAGGAAAGAAAAGTGGATTTAGAATTAAGAAATAAGTATAAGGCCGCTTCCACAGAGGCGACACGATATCCCCACAAGAAAACCGCCCATGTGGAAGCGGCCCTTCAGATTTAAAAGAGGAAAACATAGTCAGAAATGAGAACACGAGCCCAGAGATAGTAGGACTACTGGCCTTCTTTCTGTGTAGCGGAGATGCTGCAGAAAACTCAGCGGCAAAATCCACAGCATCTCCACAAAAGCGCTGTGGTTTTCCGGAAACGCAGCTGATTTCTAGTCCCATTCGGCACAGATGGTGCAAACTGTGGCTTTGTGTCTTTTGTGGAAATGTTGTGGATTTAGCAGTGGAATTTTCCACTGCGGAAAAATACCCTAGGGCCTAAGGCTACCTTCACACGGGCGAGCGCGCTCTCAGCCCGATATCCCACTTGCCAACATGCATTTTCACACAGGTACGAGGCGTTTTTTTTTTGGCAAAAATGCCTCCCATGCTTCGTGTGACGTAGGATCCTCCGGAGCGCGGGGGAAAGCATCGCTCATGTATGTTCCAAAAAGAACGGGTTTCATATTCACGCGAGTCTTAAGTAACACACCAAACTCACACAGGATTCTCGGCTGTGTTAAACCGCCCTAAGGCAGGATTCAGGCTAACTGCCCACAACATCCACCTCACATATTGATTGGCCCATTACGGACGCACCATTTATGATTTCATATAATTAACACGTTCCTAATCATTGGACAGTGACTTTGGTCAGACAAAACCTGGAATTACGTATGCACAGTAGGAGCACTTTCTCCAATGGTTTACATTGAGGCTGTACGTACACAGTCGATTGCAATCCGCAAAAACAGTCCAATTTCTTTCGGAGATTTTCAAGCATTTTTGTGATTTTCACACTTGATTTCTCTGTCTTTCATGTGCATAAAAAAATCCCCGAATGTACGGCTCAGCACTCGCTGCTTCTCTTCACTTTTTTTATGATCCCCATGGTTACGTGTGTTGAAAACAGATCAGACTTGCATCGTGTAAGTGCAATATATTTTTTAACGCACCCATTGATACGGATGGGCGATTTTCATCAGACAAAAATAGGACATGTTTAGTGATGAGCGAGCATACTCGCTAAGGGCAATTGCTCGAGTGAGCATTGCCCTCAGCGAGTATGCTCGCTCATCTCTAGACATGTTGCTTTTTTTTTTTTTTTTAAAGCCCATGTAAATATCCCTATTCAAATCTGTCCTATTTCCATGCTATTTTAGCCCAAAAATCGCACAGACAAATGACCCATGCAACCCAACTGAGAAGCAGCCCGGTGGAGTCGGGTGTCTTTGTATGGCTGATTTGATTTAGGAGTTGTAAAAGCCCCATCCTTCAGCGGCCCGGAGGGTTACAGCGGCTGTCAGGGAAGAGACGAAAGCTTTGTTATTAGAACCTCCGCAGCTAAGAAACACTGAATGCCAAGGAGTTAAACAAAAGTATCCTTGCAGCAATGAAGCGCTGATGTGCACTTACTTATTATGTAATTACACTTGGCCTTCAGCTGGGAAGTAATGTGCTCCATCCACGGGTGTCACTGCGAAGCAACAACTCGTACATCTACGGTAGTTTTACATGAAATAAAGGGAATTTGGAGCATATTGCTTTTATTCAGAATGGTGTAAAGGAACTTCACCTGACAATTCCCATCTTATGTTTCTGGGTCTCTTGCAGTGATAGTAGTCGGGGGAGATATATATAGGAGATAAGCAGCTGCTAGAGGCGCCTCCCCTTCTCATTCACCACACATGCACACTCAGCCGGCCTCTGCTTACTTCTGCATGGGCGGAGTCAGGAAGATACTAATATAATAATAATAATCTGTATGTGTATAGCGCCATCATATTCTGTAGCGCTTACATAGACGGGGGAATACAGAGAGACAAAAGTACAAACATTACAGAACCACGGTTACATAGTAATCAGCTGATGGAGACAATAGGGGTGAGTGTCCTGCTCCAACCAGCTTACATACTACAAGTAATGGGGTGATACAGAAGGTAAAGGGGCTGGTGATGTGCACGATATGGCGAGGTGGTGATGTGCACAGTATGGTGGGGTGGAGATGTGCACGGTATGGCGAGGTGGAGATGTGCACGGTATAGTGGGGTGGAGATGTGCACGGTATGGCGAGGTGATGATGTGCACGATATGGCGAGGTGGAGATGTGCACGGTATGGCAAGGTGGAGATGTGCACAGTATGGCGAGGTGGAGATGTGCACGGTATGGCGAGGTGGTGATGTGCACGATATGGCGAGGTGAAGATGTGCACGGTATAGTGGGGTGAAGATGTGCATGGTATAGTGGGGTGGAGATGTGCACGGTATGGCAGGGTGGAGATGTGCACGGAATGGCGGGGTGGAGATGTGCACGGTATGGTGAGGTGGAGATGTGCACGGTATAGTGGGGTGGAGATGTGCACGGTATGGCGAGGTGATGATGTGCACGATATGGCGAGGTGGAGATGTGCATGGTATGGCAAGGTGGAGATGTGCACAGTATGGCGAGGTGGAGATGTGCGCGGTATGGCGAGGTGGTGATGTGCACGATATGGCGAGGTGGAGATGTGCACGGTATGGCAAGGTGGAGATGTGCACAGTATGGCGAGGTGGAGATGTGCACGGTATGGCGGGGTGGAGATGTGCACGGTATGGCGGGGTGGAGATGTGCACGGTATGGCGGGGTGGAGATGTGCACGGTATAGTGGGGTGAATATGTGCATGGTATAGTGGGGTGGAGATGTGCACGGTATGGCAGGGTGGAGATGTGCACGGAATGGCGGGGTGGAGATGTGCACGGTATGGTGAGGTGGAGATGTACACGGTATAGTGGGGTGGAGATGTGCACGGTATGGCGAGGTGGTGATGTGCATGATATGGCGAGGTGGAGATGTGCACGGTATGGCGAGGTGGTGATGTGCACGATATGGCGAGGTGGAAATGTGAATTGTATGGCAAGGTGGAGATGTGCACAGTATGGCGAGGTGGAGATGTGCACAGTATGGCGAGGTGGAGATGTACACGGTATAGTGGGGTGGAGATGTGCACGGTATGGCGAGGTGGTGATGTGCATGATATGGCGAGGTGGAGATGTGCACGGTATGGCGAGGTGGAAATGTGAATTGTATGGCAAGGTGGAGATGTGCACAGTATGGCGAGGTGGAGATGTGCACGGTATGGCGGGGTGGAGATGTGCACGGTATAGTGGGGTGGAGATGTGCATGGTATAGTGGGGTGGAGATGTGCACGGTATGGCGGGATGGAGATGTGCACGGAATGGCGGGGTGGAGATGTGCACAGTACAGTGGGGTGGAGATGTGCGCGGTATGGCGGGGTGGAGAGTGAGGGATTCTATACACATAGACAATGGTCAGACATTTAGCCGTGTGACGGCAGGATCGGTATGCCTGCAGGACCGGTTTATGATGGCTAGCAGGGATTGCAGTCAGTAGGTCAGGGATCATGTTATCAGGCAGAGTACAGAGAGAGGGGTTGTTTAGGGAATTCGGTATGCCTCCTTGAAGAGGTGCGTTTTTAGAGCACGCCTGAAGTTCTGCGAGTCCTGGATTGCTCGGGTAGCCTTTGGTAGTGCGTTCCAGAGGACCGGTGCTGCTCTGGAGAAGTCTTGGAGGCGGGAATGAAAAGTTCGAATTAGAGGGGCGCGCAGTCTAGTTTCGTTAGCAGAGCGGAGAGCCCGGGCTGGGTGATGGATTGAGATGAGAGAAGCAATATAGGGGGGCGCAGCGCTGTGGAGGGCTTTGTGGATGAAGGTAGTGAATTTAAATTGAATTCTGTATTTGATGGGCAGCCAGTGCAGTAACCGGCACAGGGCAGAGGCGTCTGAGTAGCGGCTGGACAGGAAGATGAGCCTGGCTGCCGCATTCAGGGTGGATTGGAGAGGGTAGAGTCTGGTGCAGGGGAGGCTGATCAGCAACGAGTTGTAATAATCGAGGCGGGAGTGGATGAGGGCGACAGTAAGCGTTTTTAGCGCGTCTGCGGTGAGAGAGGGGCAGATTCTTGTGATGTTCTTGTGCAGCTGACGTGTTCGGGCCAGAGATTGGATATAGGGGGGCGCGCTGGGAGTTATGGTGCCACACACTGAGATGGAGATGTCAGGAGGAGGTCGGTTAGTGGAGGGTGGAAACACCAGCAGGTCAGTTTTAGAGAGGTTTAGTTTTAGGTAGAGAGAGGACACAGTGTCAGAAAGGAGGAAAGGTGCAGAGATGTCACGGGAGGAGGGGTATAGCTGGGTGAGAATAGCTGTTAGGCCAGTTTCACGTGATGCAACATGGCTGCATTTTTGCCTCCATAATTTGGATGTGTGTCCCAGTGGCCTTAGCTGAATCAGTGTGTGTCTGACAGTTACTTAAGGTGTATGGCTACCGGAAGATACACCCATAGGGGGCGCTCACACGTTGCTGATTTTCTGTGGATTTTGTTGCAGAACTGCAGCTGATTTCACCTCTTCATGTTGAATTAAATTGAGAAAGGTGAAATATGCCTCAGATCTTCAACAAAATCCACAGAACATCAGCAACATATGAACACACCAATAAACTCCAAAAGAATAGAAGCCGCTAGATATCATGGAAAATTAAACTATTACTCTGTTGCTAGATGAGTCTAGACTTTATTAGGACCGCAGAACCGCAGCAAGTAGTCATGGCATCCATCCACAAGTACCAGAGGACCCAGAAGGTGTCAAAACCTTCCCCCACCATTACTGCACCTCCACCAGCTGACAGGAAGGGGGCAGCGATTCATGCTGCTTGTGCCAAATTCTGCCCTCCCATCAGCACATAAATCTGGCTCCATCTGACCAGGAGATGTTTTCCTGCTGCTCAGTGATACAAGTTTTGCGCTCTTTTGCCCGCTGGAGTCTGCTTCTCTTACACACAATGGCGCTGGAACTGGTCATCTGCTGTTATACCATCCATGTGGAGGAACGGCGAGTTGTGCGTTCGGACACGTTAGTTGGAGCTCCAGCTTTGTATTCCGCTGACTGTGCAGTCTGTTGGTCAGAATGATTCCTGACATCCTCCTCCGACCCCTTTCAGGGATGAGTTGTTTCCGTCCGCAGGATCCCCTTTCCCTGGATGTTTTCCCTCGATTGCGCCATTCTCTGTATACTCTCCACACCGTTACATGAGAAAACCCCCGCGGTCGGCGGTGAGACCCCGGCTAGTCTAGCACCGGGTGACCGGCCTCGTTGGAAGTCGCTCCGATCACTGCATCTTCCATCTAATGTGGAGTCACACTGAAACTAATCCGCGGAAAACTTGTCACGTTGCTTTATGCCGCACTCCGGGGTCACGGGGCGAATTACCGTACAGGGGGCGCCAATCATGAGGGGCCCGTGGGGTCTAATAAAGGACTGAGTGATGTATCTGTCAGACATTTGGTAATAGAAGACTGAATATAATAATCACTCATTGGTTACTGTGGCAACTGAGAGGAGTAAAATTGTACGTCATACAAAAGGAGACTTCATTCTGCATCATATGATAATTACGATTGATCCTGATGCCTCTAGAATCAGAACACCATAATCTCTCTCTGTATATGATTGTGTTCATTGCTTGGATTGTCAGCTTATGGGGTCAGCCCGCATTTATGCATTGGACCGGGGAATAAAAAGGAGGATTCTTTTTGTATAAAAATTCCAGAGTGCTGGTTCTATTTTTCAATTGAAGTTCTTCTATCGTGGTGAGGATCTACGAGTCCAGATCCATTGAGGGACCGTGCACCAGGCGTCTTTCCACTTTTCCTTTGGTTAAAGGTTGTGCTGCTCTCCACCTCTCTTAATATTGTCTGCTCCTGTGAGCATTATATAGAGGACAGTAAATTAGATTCTAGGTGGTTCTGCAGCCGAGGAGACAGTGGGGTAGAAAAAGTCCTTGTCACAGGGCTCTAACATTTCCTTCCCTGGGGGTAGCTCAGGACCAGAACAAGTTACTGCTGGGGAAGATCACAGGGATAGTAACAAGCGGTTACCTTAGGTTGAGTTGTCACACGTGACGCCACCGTACCCTCTTCCAATGCGTTTCCATTGAATAATGAATGTAGTCCATACAGAAGAGTTCTTTCTGAACAAGAACCGGGAACGGTCAGTTCTGTCCATTTACTGTAACTTTCCAAACTTCAATTCAAATAAACAGTTCTAGTACAGGTACAACAAGCTAAAGTGGTGTAACAGGGAGGACAATCCACAGTCCAAGTTATCTGTGTGATTCCCACTTCGGCAAACTATCTACCGATCAACACTCACTCTGCTGCTTCCTTGTTCTTTCACTGTGGAGCGGTTGCATTAAGGGTGCGGGCAGACGAGCGCATAAACGGCGCGTTTTTGCGACCAAACGTATATACGTGACCATCTGAGGCAATGGTTTCGAATGTATTCGTTCCCATGGGCGATTTTACGGCGCGTAAAAACGGCAACCCGAAAAAAAACCGGAACATATGCGACCGAAATACGCGCCAACGCATATTCGATCGCCGAAAAGACCGTTTGCAAAGTAGGAACAAACGAAAATACGCTTTCTAGCTCTGGTCGTGATCGGTGAAAAACGATCGCTCGGGTGATTATACGTTGCGCTCGTGTGAACGTAAATACGCCTACGCTCGTCTGCCCGCACCCTTACTCCCAGCACTCACCATAAGCGTTCAGGATTCCTGGGTTGGTTAGGCCCAGGCTGAGCTCTAGGCCATCGCTCGGCCTCCTCCATGCTCCACACACAGACTGACTCGTCTGGTGTGTGGGTGTCAGACTCCTCTCACTAACGAACTGTCTGACTGTTCCTTCTTGCATTCTTGCAAACATATGTATAAAACATATGATTCACAAAATGTTACATTTTCCAGACAAGACATCACATACCAAACATTAACCCATTCAGTACTGCAGAAGTGCAATACACATAAATCTAATGCATTCTACACATAAGACACTGACATGAAACAGACATAAAACATTATGGAGGGGCCCCACTAACTCTGGGCCACTACAGTTCCTATATATGTCGCAGTATTTGACTATAAGCCTACTCTTATTTACAATGAGAAGGTTCATTCACACCAGGTAATGACTTCTGTAGGCCAATTGTGACTGCTGCATAGATGTATTGGGGTGCTACTACAGCCAGGACTCCTCATAGTAATGGGACCAACTAATCCAGGTTCTGGCCACAATCAATGTAGCTTTATCTGCATTTTGCAGGGGAGAAATCCTCATGTTAAAGCACCAATTGCTGGGTTAGTCTGGTAGTTGTCGGCAAAATGTGATCCCTAGTGCTGCTGCTGGCACTCTTGTAGAAGCACTCTTAAAGGACGGTCGTACAAATGATTAATCAACTGTGCTAATTACCATCCATCATTAAAATCCTATTACACACTGTTATTGGGCAAAGAAAATAATAAGTCACAATGAAGAAACGCCAAATAGATGTAAATTCACTGCCCACAAAGGGGTTTCAGGGCTCACACAATCTATGTGACAGAGCAGTCAGTGATGATGTCACTGTGTGCGCAATGAAGTCACACAATCTTTTTAGCAGGTCAGTTTGTGATTGGTTGACGACATCACAGGGTGAGGAGAATCAAATCCTGCATCCTATTTAGGTCGCTTTCACATCTGCATCGGAGTTCCATTTTCCTGCTATGTTCGTGGAACAGGAAAGGGGAATTCCCTGGCCAAACGGGTCTGTCTTATGATAATAATAATAATCTTTATTTATATAGCGCCAACATATTCCGCAGCGCTTACAATACAGGGGAAATAACACAAGACAACGGTTACATGAAGTAATCAGCTGGTGGAAACAATAGGGGTGAGGGTCCTGCTCCAACGAGCTTACACACTACAACTAATGGAGTGGTACAGAAGGTAAAGAGGCTGGAGATGGGCACAGTATGGCGGGGTGGAGATGTGCACGGTATGGCGGGGTGGAGAGTGAGCGATTCTATACACACAGACAATGGTCAGGCCATATAGTGGCGGAATCAGGATGACTGCAGGTGCCGGTTGATTACGGCTAGTAGGGATTGCAGTCTGTGGGACATGGAGCATGTTGTCAGGCAGAATACCGAGGGGTTTGGTTTAGGGAATATGGTATGCTTCCCTGAAGAGGGGCGTTTTTAGAGAACGCCTGAAGTTTAATGTGTTAGTGATTGCCCGGATATTTTTTAGTAGCGCATTTCAGAGGATCGGTGCTGCTCTTGAGAAGTCTTGGAGGCGGGAATGGGAGGTTCAAATTACAGGGGCACTCAGTCTGATTTCATTAGCAGAGCGGAGGGCGCGGGCTGGGTGGTGAATTGAGATGAGGGATACAATGTAGGGTGTAATTGTAGAATACAATTTAAACTCACTACCGTCATTCACAAAGTGCACTGTGGAGGCTTTATGAATGAGGGTGGTGAGTGTGAATTGTATTCTGTATTTGATGGGCAGCCTGGCAGTGGCTGGCACAGGGCAGAGGCGTCCGAGTAGCGGCTGGACAGGAAGATGAGCCTGGCTGCCGCATTCAGGATGGATTGGAGAGGGTAGAGTCTGGTGCAGGGGAGGCCGATCAGCAACGAGTTGTAATAATCGAGGCGGGAGCGGATGAGGGCGACAGTGAGTGTTTTTAGCGCGTCCACGGTAAGAAAAGTGCGTATTCTAGCAATGTTCTTGAGGTGCAGCTGGCAGGTTCAGGCGAGAGCTTGGATGTAGGGGGTGAAGGAGAGTTCGGAGTCGAATATGACCCCAAGGCAGCGGCCGTGTTGTCTGGGAGTTATGGTGGTGCCACACACTGAGATGGAGATGTCAGGATAAGCTCGGTTAGTAGAGGGCGAGAACGCCAGTAGGTCAGTTTTTGAGAGGTTCAGTTTTAGGTAGAGAGAGGAAATAGTGTTAAAGACAGCAGATAGACAGTCGGTGGCGATCTGGAGGAATGTTGCTGTGATGTTCCGGGAAGAGGTGTATAGCTGGGTATCATCAGCATAGAGATGGTACTGGAAACCAAATCTCCTGATGGTCCAATGGGGGCAGTGGATATGGAAAAGAGGGGGGAGGGGGGCGAGGACCGAGCCCTGGGGGACCCCAACAGCAAGGGGAAGAGGAGGGGAGGTAGAGCCAGCAAAGCAGACACTGAATGAGCGGTTGGATAGGTAGGAGGAGAACCAGGAGAGAGCAGTGTCTTTTAGTCCAATGGAGTGAAGCATAGTGAGGAGAAATTTGTGGTTGACAGTGTCGAATGCTGCAGAGAGGTTGAGGAGGATCAGTAGGGAGTAGTCGCCTCTCGATTTGGCAGTCAGGAGGTCGTTTGACACTTTAGTCAGGGTGAGTGTAGGATGGAACCGAACAGCACCAGACAGACCCCAATGACTATAATGGGGTCCATTCGGTTTCTGGTCAGCTGCCCAGCATGCAGTGCTATTATTTCTGGTATTTTGTGCTGGATCTGTGATGGAACCCCCAAAAGGAGTTAGTCTTAGCTGGTTGGTCTGGGATTAAATGGTGATGTCACAGTTAGTGCAATGAGCTGACACAATCTATGTAGTGGGTCAGTCTGTGATTAGAGGTGTAGTGGCTCAGTGCATACTTTCCTGGCCCCCTCCATAATGTCATACATGTCATGTTCTATGTTAGTGCGCTGTGCAAATCTGTCTAGTCATTCTGTTATATGTATTGCACAGCTGCAGTGTGTGATGGGTTAAAGGGGTTGTCCCGCGCCGAAACGGGTTTTTTTTTTTTTTCAACCCCCCCCCCCGTTCGGCGCGAGACAACCCCGATGCAGGGACGTACAGAAAGCTCACCGGAGCGCTTACCTTAATCCCCGCGCTCCGGTGACTTCTATACTTACCTGTGAAGATGGCCGCCGGGATCCTCTGCCTCCGTGGACCGCAGCTCTTCTGTGCGGTCCACTGCCGATTCCAGCCTCCTGATTGGCTGGAATCGGCACGTGACGGGGCGGAGCTACACGGAGCTACACGGAGCCCCATAGAGAACAGGAGAAGACCTGGACTGCGCAAGCGCGGCTAATTTGGCCATCGGAGGGCGAAAATTAGTCGGCACCATGGAGACGAGGACGCTAGCAACGGAGCAGGTAAGTATAAAACTTTTTATAACTTCTGTATGGCTCATAATTAATGCACAATGTACATTACAAAGTGCATTATTATGGCCATGCAGAAGTGTATAGACCCACTTGCTGCCGCGGGACAACCCCTTTAAGTGTTTGCAAGAGCCTGAAGCTTGCTTGTAAATGTATCAATTTATGTCCTGTCACATGGTATGAGTGAAGCTATAAATGTGAGTGTGTGAGAGCAGGAAAGAGACTCCATTCTTCAGAGTAAGGGAGTCCATTGCTTCTGGGTTCCTGAGGCTTCGGAGTGCCAGCCGCATGGGGGTACTTTCAACTCTCATGTGGTGAAAATGGAAGAGGAAGAGAGGTTCCCTAGCGTGCGTGTATCTGTGATGAGAAAAAAGTGAGCCGCGAGAGAGAGAGAGAGCATGAGCCAGAAGTAAGTGCAATTTTCAAGGCCTAGTGCAGAGGTTCTGACGTCTTTTTCTACACAACCATCCAGAGTTATTGGAGTTATACTCTTTGTCATTCGTCAGACCTGGCCATCCTGAAGTCTGGGATCTCCTAAGTCTGTTGTTCACACACGGCCATCCTGAAGTCTTGGATCACCATGTGAAGGTACTATTACTCAAGTCTGTTTAATACCAGCACTTTAAGAACTGTCAATTATGCCTTGTGTTATTCTGAAGTTATTCAAGTAAAGTTCTTCCAGGCCCTGACCATTCCCAGGGGCCTGAGGTATATTAATTCTGTCTACAGCTCCATTTATTTACCGCCAAGGGTCATACCGGTGGGTAACAGAATGGTGGTGTCACTTGTGACATCTGCTATCCCTGTTCTCCTGTTTACTGGAAATCTCTAGGGGTGTCCAGAAAAGGCCCAGCGCTGCACTGGCTGAGCCCACATGCGTCCCTCCGAGAGGGAGCGTGGTAAGTGCCACCGTGACAAGCCAGCATCTTGCCATCCCAGATCCTCAATGTACGCCTTGTGTCTGGGGTCACCCTACGGGACGCTGCAGGAGGTTGCATCTCAGAATGAGGGGAGTGAAGTCATACAGCCTTAAAGCACTGATGATTGCTGGATGACATCACCATATGAGAGTAGTGATGTCATGCAATCTATGTAACAGGCTCTCTCTTTCTACCAGGCATTTCCTCCCGCAAAAGAGGTTTTCCAGGACTTAAACTTTGATGTCACATACTAAGCATACGGCCTCATTGTTTAAATCTTAGAATTTAGGCTGAAGACCTAGAAGTCACAGCCTTGATGTCCTGGAAACTGCTGGAAAGTTGGCGATATGACACAAGAGAAGGTTGGTAAACATTTCCCTTTAGTACAGTTTACCAATCCTCTGATGCCATTTAGTCCCCGACGCCCATAGGACTACTAAAATTAGCCCTGCGAGTCCCACGAGATGTGTGGCTGCAGACTGTATGTGTCTGGAACTCAGCACCATCCTTCACACCGTAGATCTCCTGCAGATTTATGTGATTTAGCACTGAAAACACACTTAAAATAGAACAGTGTTGGCCCGGAGGCACCGCCAGCACGGGTCAATGGTAACAGAGATTCTGCCTTGCCAAAAGGAATGTTTATTGGGCTAGAGAGACAATTTTTCTACATCACAAGCGCACGATAGCCGAGAAAGCACATATACTACTGCAAAGCTTAAAATACTGGAGAACACAAGCCTGTGTATTAGCAAATAGCATTATCTGCAACTTCTTTTATACCTTTGTAACGGGGTAGAGCATTGTGCTTTTTCCTGTATGGTCCTGTTTTTAGTTTTGTGTTTCATTACATATGAGCATCTGTGGCTTTAAGTGGGGGCGGGAGTACGGTGGTCCGGGGAAGTGGCTGCTGGGTGAAACAGGAAGTCAGGGAGTTGGTGAGCTATGCTGCGAGAGCAGGGTTCGGGATACTCCCCTGTGGGATCTGAGGGAAGGATTACAGCCCTATGGGCATATGTGGCTCTGCATTGTTTGGAATAAGAGGAAGTTTAGCCAGCAGAGGTTTCATCACGCACGGTCTGCCCTGCGCACTCCTGCCATTTTCTAGACATTATTGGCAGGATCCGCCATGGACAGTGAATATTTGGACCCGGCAAACTGGGCCTGCTGAAGGACTTTAGAATTGCCCAATGGGCATCTGATTACCGAACCACGGAGGTCTTTTGGTTTTCTGAAAACCGGTTTGTTGTATTGGAACCTCCTGTTGTTCTAGTTCAGTAAACGTTTTTAAGCGTCAACGGCGTACATAAGACGAGTACTCAGAGGCAGATACCTGCTCCGTTACTGCCAGGAAGCAACCAGGGCTTGCATGGCCCAATCCTGGCCATGAAGACCTTCTGGCCCTCCAACTGTATATGCAGACCCTGGTTACCCTGAAAGCCCTAGTGCTCCAGGGGTTTGCTTCATCCTTCTCCCTAACTCCACAAGCAGGAATTACCCCAGCGCCGCGCCGGCCATCCTTCTACATCGTGACCTTTAGGAAGCAGAGCTAGGCAGAGAAGTTGTGGCTAAATAAAAGCATATGAACAGGTAGAAGTTGACGTGAACATGTAGGGGCTTTTCTGCATTTTGGCTGCTGCAGCGATTTACATCATTTATTGAATGTCAACATTTTTTTTGCTAATGCTGCTATTTTTTGTTTTACGTGACGTTACCTCTTAGTTGCAAAGATCTACTCAGTGGATCTGTTCCATTACCAGTAATGACGATCGGCACATGATGAACCGCAGGCTCTATATATCGAACTGCCATGGATAGGTAAGCATGGGTACCTAGGGAATAATAGAACAAGAGTCTCAGCTCCAAAATAATCATTTATGAATGATGTCTTCAAGGGTTAAAGGGGTTCTCCAGTTGTAGAACCACCTACATGCATTATCTCCCACTTGCGCAAAATCTCAATATACTTGCCCTTTGAAAAGTTGATGCTTTTTCTGTTCAGGCGGCCGGTCATGTGATCCTGCCTCCCTTGAATCTACTTCTTCCAATGACATGCCATTACATTAAGATTACATGGCTGGGAACGGCCCATTAGCAAGGAAGAAGAGCGGGACATTCTTGTCATCTGTTCTCATTGTAATGACTCAGGAGGGTACTACAAATCTCTATGAGAAACTCAGGTAGTTTTGGCACTTACCCGAGGTCCAGGAGTGGGTTAAAGCAGTGCCCCTAATGAGTAGGGAAGTCTGCTAGCAACAGGTTATCAAAATCAAAAAATCAAATCATGGTATTTGTATAGCACCAACTTATTCTGCAGCGCTTTCAGGTAATTATTATTTATTACCCCCCACCAAGCTGGGTTCTCATTTTACCAACCTCGGAAGGATGAAAGGCTGAGTCAACCTTGAGCCGGCTACCTGATTCATGCGGGGATCGAACTTGCAAACCTTCAGGTCGTAGGCGAGAGCTTACACTCTGCACCACACGAGGCTCAGGTTATGATATACTCTTGCTATTGCTCTGTGGGAGGTCCTGCTCAGACAACCGCATGGGTGGGACATGTGTGAAGGGTCTGTGGGAGGTCCTGCTGAGAGACCCGCACAGGTAGGACGTGTGTGAGGGGTCTGTGGGAGCTGCTGAGAGACCCGCACAGGTAGGACGTGTGTGAGGGGTCTGTGGGAGCTGCTGAGAGACCCGCACAGGTAGGAGGTGTGTGAGGGGTCTGCGGGAACTGCTGAGGGACTTGCACGGGTAAGACGTGTGTGAGGGGTCTGCGGGAACTGCTGAGGGACTCGCACGGGTAGAACATGTGTGAGGGGTCTGCGGGAGCTGCTGAGAGACCCGCACGGGGATGACGTGTGTGAAGGTTTTGGACATGGTTACGGCTGAGCACAGAGACTTATAGCGAATCCTGCAGCCTCAGCTACAAGCAGGTGATTGCCGAGACGCCGCTACTGGCAGAGTGTGAGAAACGAGAGAAGATCCCACAAGCCATCTCATTATTTGAGAGTTGCGGCAGGAAACAACACAATATCAGAATAGAGTGGGAGAAGTTGAGGAGAAGCGTGTAAAGTGGATCGGAAGGTTTCCGGATACCTTAGCCAATCCTCCAGCCCTGGAGCAACCAAATCCAGGACCGTGAGTGAAAGGGCTACTTAACACCGGAGTCTAGGAAAGTGAGGTTAGTCACTGTACCCAAATAACAGGGCTGGAGCCCCTCTCACGGGTCGCCCCTGGGCTGAGACCATGTTTGCAAACACTGTTCTCCCCTGTCTGAGAAATCCCGTTGGGCTCACAGTGAGTTCAGTGGTTTAATACTAAATCCCTCCACAGTCTGCCGTCTCTGCCACTGCTGCAAGTACACAAATATACTGTTTACTAGTCGCCATGCTAATGGGCTTTTATGAACGTTATAAATCAGTGGATATCTACAAGTGTTGGTAAAAGTGACCCTACTGATCCCTCCTTCCTCTCTGCTTCTGCATTCTTCCTGTTAATTCCATCATTGAGCTACACCGTGGCGGCAGCACCGTTATCACATATAGTAATAAGCATAAACCCCCGTTACACCCGCTGCAGGCGCTATTGGGGGAGGGAAGTGTTGGTGATAACAACCATGATCCAAGTTCGCCCCTGCCACTCTCACCATCCGCAGTGCCCTCCAGCACGCTGCATCATAGACACGTGTGCATCTCTAGCTGGCAGACTTTTACTAGCGTGTGTTTAAAATGTAGCAGAAGGCTTGGAGAAATGCAAGAATGTAAAGCCGGCACTTGCTGGTGCATCGGAAGAGTGATGCAGTACTGAAACAATCTCAGGGCTATTTGGGAGTTTTAAGGGATTAATGCAGCACTCTTCTGAAATTTGACAGCGACAGCCTTAAGCCGTGCAATGTAAAAAATGTATCTCTTATAGTGCAATATGGCAGAGGATGTGCCCTAAAGACAATTAATAGGAAAGAAGATTAGTATAAAAAGGGCAAAATGTTCTATAAAGCCATGCCAAGCTGTATGTAGAAGTAGCAGATATCGGTAGTTGTCTGTTCCAATACATACCATTTAGAGCAGTCACCTTCCACTGTCCAAGAAGCGTAGCGTCATTAGGAAAACCAAATACGAAGGCGATGCTGTTTCCTGCCAGCTTTCTGTCCCAAGCTGGAATAAGCAGTCTTTGCCCCTCTCTCCTTGGTGTACAGAGATGCTCATCTGTCTTGTCGCTGATGGGACCGTCCTTGCTGGGATTGTCTTTCTTGACTTCTAGAATTCGTATTGTCACATCTGCGGTTGCGGATAGACCAGCATCACCTGTTAAACACCAGAAACCTTTGTATTAACACTTCATTTTATATTTTCTTTCTTTACCTTCCTTATACAAGGCGAGGAGTCACCGAGGTTTAAATCCAGCTTTTTATTCCTTCTTTAGTACCCCTGGACTCACGGTTTTTCATGCCAACCCTAACTTGAGAATTGCTTCCTCTCACATACTACACCAATTGCTCTTTACACTCCAATAGTAAGTAAAGATCACTTCCAGCCATCTAAAGGCGTTCCTCGACACCAAGAACAAGTATTTATTCCTCTATTTCTGCCCCTTTACCTTCTGTATCCCCCATTATCTGTAGTATGTAAGCTCGTTGGAGCCCCGCTCCCCAGCTGTTTCCATTACTACACGTCAGCGGGGTTTTGTATCCGTTCCCGCGTCTTGTAAGTGCTGTGGAATATGTATATATATGTATATAAATAACATAATTATTATCCTAATAAAAACCACTGGGGATTAAAGTTTACCACAAACTTCAGTAAAGAAGAAACTGTTTTCCGAGACCTGGGACTATTCATTGAGAAAAACACAATACAGACAAGAACCTTCTTTAGGAAGGTGGATTCAAACAGCTACTTAAACTTCAGAAGTTGTCATGCGAAAGAATGGAAAGTGAATATTCCCCGGGGCAATCCACCAGGATTAGGAGGAACTGCAGTAATATGGAGGATTACAAAGAACAATCGAAAATACTGAGCGCTCGCTCTCAAACCAAAGGGAATCCCAAGACACTGGTTGAATCAGCTTAGGAGAAGCTGCTCAATAAACCGCGAGACATCAATTCACAAGAGATACCTAAGAAGACGTTCGATTCACCAAACCTCTTCTGACTGAATATAAATAAAGCTTGATAAAAAGGATTGTAAATGAACACTGGAGCCTTCTGAAGGGAGATCCATTCCTTACAGAAGTCATTACCAGCAAGCTTACAATTATTTTTCATAAAGGCCGGAACCTGAAAAATATCCTAGCCCCTTCACGTCCCAGATGCCAAACCCCAACCATTCCAGTCACCCCCCACATACTCACCCCTAGGGGAGTCTATAAATGTGGGATTAATAAAGGGAAGTGCTGCCTAAATATTCAATCTGGCGAAAAAGACATAGATCTAGGAAAAGGGAATAGATTTCGCATCAATCACTTCTTGAATTGTGGTAGGGCGTACCTTATCTACTTGATAGAATGCCCATGTGACCTCAAGTATATCGGTCGGACAACCAATGCCCTCCGCATTCGGGCAAATCAGCAGAGATCAAATGTAAAAAGGGGTTACCTTCTACATCGTGTATCTAAACCCTTTCTCCATCACCATGATAAAGATATAACGGGGATGCGCATAACCCCACTTGACAAAATCCCACCAGGAAACTTCTCAAAACTCAAAATGAAAGAGATGTTTTGGATTTTTCGCTTGAATACCCTGAAACCAGGTAAAAGAAATTCTAGAAAAATATGATAGTAGCAAATCTGACGAAACACATGAGAGCAAAAAAACCCCAAACAGTGACAATTCATATAGTAACCATACCCTGAAAGGTCTCTTATCTCCGTTTGGCTAATCATTTACTCTATACCTCCCTATTGGCCTCTGACCACCTTGTCACTAACAAATGGTACATAAAAAGAGGTTTAGAGCATATATGTACACCTATATTGTATTAGGTCTACTAATATCCAATAGCAGCCCTAGATTGTCCTTTTATGTATATATATTGCGATGATTCTCCACTTCTAGAGAGTCTAACGCCTCCCAGCAGCCGGTCCCGGCCACTTCTTGTACTTGGAATGCACAGCCAAAGCGTTTGGACCACATGTCACTTCTGGTGACGCTCTGCCTTTCCAGCCCCGCGATATCACGGCCTAGACCGGCGTCCTGTCGCCATCTTGCCCTCTGATAAACATACATAAAGGATCTGAGCAGTGCATTCTGTACACCAGAGTGACACGGAGCCCGGTAAGTAACCCCAGCAATCTAGCGTTGCGCCCACCCTAGGCGATATGCACTTGCTCTTGTCATGTAACCTACCTGTATAGCCTGTCAGCAGTCTGCATTCTACCAACTTAGTGCTGCATGTTCATATGCCTTTTTCTGCTATGTATTCCATCTTTACAACAGGTTTGCCTTTATGCCGATGCTTAGCCTGCACTTTACATTACAACATATTTCCTGGCTAAATACTATGTATATGCTACCCCGCTAGAGATAGGCAACATATGCTTCCTTTCATCGTGCAAGTCATTTCACAGCGGGTCATGCCTGCACTCTACATCATATTATATCACTTAGCCCAGTGTTGCTGCTTTTATTTACCGCTAACATGCGTGTTTTATGTTTATGCGAATTATTGTACGTCTCGTAATTCTATTCAGTGTTGTATGGGTCCTTCCCATAGATATATACTATACCATTGTCCTTTAGCCTATTACGACACATCTTCATAAATGTTTTGAAATATTTATATATATTGATTTTATCCCATATGAATTTTTATTCATTTTTAAGTAAGCTTATGTATTTTCTATATTTTATTCTTTCTCCTCCCCTTTTTTTCGTTCTGTCATTGTATGTATTCTGCATGCCTTTTGCATTATCTCTACACTAGTCTGTTTGTGCTTCAGAAAGGAGCGTGCCAGCTCCGAAACGCGTTGCACCATATTCACGTCTGGAGCTCCGTACAATAAACACCTTTTATTCCACCACAGAGAGCCCCTTTTGTTTTTCTTCTACTCTACGGACCTCCTTGGTCCACACATCCACACGCTCACCCTTTTAGACAGTCACGGTCGGCACCTCAGGGGTTACCCTGAGCGCAGGAGGCATTTTTCTTATTTCTATATGTATATAAATAAAGAGTATTATTATTATTATTATTACATTGAGTAACTTTGTAACTGATTTGATTTTAAAAATATGCACTGCTTCAACGATGAATAATATGGTCTCGAGCCCCGCTGTCAAATGCGTTACTGCACCTTGACCTCATATACACAAACCTATGAGCCTTTGTGGCCTGGTGAACATTATCAGCGTCCAGGTCACTGGCAGTGGACGGTCCTCGCATTTGGATGAACAGCACAAGTGCCAATATACCCTCGTGCAGTTCATCCAAATGCAAGGACAGCTTGCCACTAGTGACATAGCTACTGATGACTTATTAACTTATCTGTAAACTGAGCTGCAAAGGCTCATGGGATTGTATATGTGACATCAACGCAGCCACATAACTATGGTCTGGCTCAGCAAAGCGGCGCACAGCTATAACAGTAAGTCAATTAAAACATTACTCAGTATAGCATAAATAGAGGAATAGACTGATTTGGGGTCTCAAACATCCCCTTTAAATCCTTTTTTTTTATTTGTACTGTAGGAAAATAAGTAGTATCCTTGGAGCTGATCCAACCTGCTGCGGCCTGCGCTGGGCTGTTTGAAGATGTGTGCCCAGCAGATGTTGCAGCCTGGTGACTGCGCGCCTTTCCTATTTGGTAGATTAATAATCTACATTTCTACTGCAGAACGATCTCAATTGTTTTAGTATGAATGGAGAGTGGTGAGTAGTTGGGGGTCCCAGCACCCCTTCCTTATGAGGCCGAGCACACAGCTCCCCTGACTCTCTGTTGCAGTTTTCATGTATTGTCATTGTTCTTCAGAATCCACATGCAGTTTAATGTGTTTTGTCATTGCGCTTGAAAACCACAGCAAAAATGCCCCATGTGAACGTAGCCTTATATTTCATCTACCGGTAGTTTACACAGCCAGCGTTTCTGGGTCTGCAATGCCAGGAGATTTTGTTTTACGTTTCGTGGAGTGACAGTAGCTACATATCTGGTCCATTAGTCCCATAATAACATTCGGATGTTGATGGTAGTCCTTGTGAGGATCCTATTGAAGACCTTCCAGCAACAAATTAGAATGCCTTGCTGCCCTTAATGTTCTAGCTTTTGCTTTTGCAGGACTTGTCAGATGGGTTTCTGTTTTTTCGGAGACATTCTGGATTCACCACACATCTATATTATTGTCCACACTGAATCACAAAGCATCTTATTTGACCAGAGATTATACAAAAGGCACATGGCAACCACTTAGTTTGGTTTGTCCAAAGAGGGTTGTCTTGATGGGAAATTTGATAACACCTTATTAATTGCACAGTAATATGAAAGAAAAGAGTTGACAAGTCTGCAGTAATTAATACATTTCATGAATGGCCTCCTCTTATGACAATCTGTCAGACAGGCAGACGTCAATATGCCTTGTCCCATTCCTGCTTGGCTGTGGGATAACTGAGGTAGCAGCACCTGAGGAACCCCAGTTTTCATGCTTAACCCCTCCAAGTGGAAAACCGGCTTTTCTGTGGGGTCTGCAAGCCATTACATGCACAGATAGTCCTAACATGTGGTTACTGACACTGCATTGGGTCAAGGCACGGTACCTGAAGGTCTGAACTGACATGTAGTAGATAAACAGGCTTGGGTCAAGTGTATAACTGAGGTCCAGGCTATTAGTCATGGCAAGGCAGCAGACAAGATAGAATCTAGGATACAGAACCAAAGTCAAGGACAGAGGTCAAATACAGGCAGAAGGTCAGAACCAGGAACACAAATGAGGGTTTTTCCACAAATGTCAGGATGAGACTATGTTGTTTAGGCACCCCAACTCTAGGGATGATTTAGTGATCCTGCATTGAGCAGGAGATTGAACCTGATGACATTGGAGGTTCCTTCTAACTCTACTATTCCACTCCTCTGCAATGCTGGCTGTGTATTCGCAGCTAAAATACTAAAGAAGAGGCGCAATGGCCCCAAAACAGGTCTATTATTATGTGTTGGGCCTCGTGTAGCGCAGAGTGTTAAGGCAGCAGAATGCAATCCTAAACTCTCACTCATGACCTGAAGATTGTGGGTTCAATCCCTGCATGGTTCAGGTAGCTGGCTCCAGGTTGACTCAGCCTTCCATCCTTGCAAGGTCGGTAAAATGAGTACCCAGCTTGCTGGGGTAAGTGGGGGTAATAACCAAATTACCTGAAAGCGCTGCGGAATAAGTTGGCGCTATACACATAACAATTCCCCCATATGCTGAATTAATTTTTATTAAAAACAGAGGAGTCAAGCTCAAAAACATGTCTTGTGCCTCTTTGAGTTAAATGGGACTGCACTACATGTTTTTCCTACATTTATCTTATGTACTTTGCATGTCCCCCTTGAAAGGTGTGATGTTTCGTTGTCCGGCTGCCCCCTTTCAGACTCGTCAAGAATCGATCAATTTCACTCCCATATATAGAATAAGGGAGGAGAAAAACAAAACAAAAAAATTCAAACTAAAACATCGGTATATAGGATTTGCTCCGCTCCCTCTTTTTTCTCATCTGCCTATTTAGAAGGAATCCATAGGCCAAGGAAACCATGTGTTTAGGAGTCTCTGAGGAAAGACCCAATTTATCAAAAGTTATAAGCTCTTGGTTCACATTAGATAGAGGTATGAGGGTATTAATATAACTTTGTGATTGAAAATACTGTAACCAGGAACCTGCTGGAATGCCAGAGTCCCCCTCCCAGTTCGGAGATAGTTCTTAGCCCAAGTGGTCCCATCACATCTTGGATCTGAGGGAGCGACACCGTTGGAAGGAATAATAAATGTGTGTAAATGTAGATGGGAACCCAGGGTTACCCACAAGGGAGTCAGGGGACTGGGAATGGTTATTAAACTACCCTGTTTAGTAATTCTCTTATAAGTCCGTAGTAAGATCAATACAAGAGCCAAAGCTCGGAGTTTCTCCCAATCCAACCCATGGGGAATCCAGAATGATCTCTGATTTTAAAAAAGGTTTGAAGCTTGTTCTATTGCTAGCCAAAGTTTGGTTTTGGCATGGTAGAAAAAGCCCAGGACACAGTTAGATGGTTGATTTATAGTGCAGGTCAAGATTTATAGTGCAGGTAGTCCTATGTCCCCTCTTTATTTAGACTGTGTCCATGTCTTATAACTACAGTCAGAAACGCTATCTTTTCTCCTTAGGGAGAGCATCTAGATGGTGAGTGAGGAGACTCAAAAGGCCACTCATGTTCCTCTGGGTAATATGCAAATAAGGGAGATGAAATAATACCTCCATAGTACCAGCTATTGGAAGGCAGCATTTCTTGAAGCCAAAGTCAGAATATTTATATAAACCTTGTTACAATGACTGAGAATTAAAAGCAAAGCCAGACTCCATGCACATTCAGCTGTTTCAGGGTATTTACCCTTCAGTATAACTAAGACATAGCGAAAAAGTTTGCCATACAAATCTGGTGATCATCCTTCTAAGCTTCACAAAGTACTGTTTGGGTATATTCCAGGGGATAGCTTGAAAAATATATAATATTCTAGGGAGAATATCCATCTTTAGTGCGTTAATTCTGCCAAGCCATGACAGTGGAAGAATCGGAATAAAAGTTTCATAATTTACTTCAAACATTTACTTCAATCTGGGTTAGCTGGAAGCTGAATCCCTAGATATTTGATTGAACCAATGAAGAACAGAAAATAAACCAGCGCTCCGGTGTTTCGGATGACCACACTCAAGATTTGCAGAGGTTGGTGTTGTGGTGGTAGTAGTATAGTGATAAATATTACTTACTTTACAGGGGTGCTTACGATTAAGCACCCGAGTCCAAGGTAGCAGGCAGAATTCAAACGGAGTATATGAAAATTCCTTTATTGCGACACGTTTCGACCGTAATCCCGGCCTTTTTCAAGCTTGAAAAAGGCCGGGATTACGGTCGAAACGCGTCGCAGCGCTGGTTTATTTTCTGTTCTTCATTGGTTTGTTCTTTATCCCGTGGTGCATTTTTCATCTCTGGGAGCAACCAAGATGCTCTCTTCAAGATGTCCTCTGTGACTGGTGCAAGGAAGCTCTATCCTCATTGTGGATTGATATGCCATCTTGGATTTTGACGCACGGTAGCCCAGGACACGGGCCCGGCGTCACGGGGTGAGTGATCTCTCTACTCTCCTTTCTATATACATTCTCGGCACTTTTTTCACAATCATTCTTCATCCATTTCTTGGAGCGCTATCCATTATTTATCTTTTCTAGATATTTGATTGACAACTCTTTCCAACAAAAGGGCAATAGTTCTTGAAGATGCTTAACTTTCTTTGGGGGAAATAGTAATATTCAGAATTTCCAAATTTTGTGTATTTACTTAAAAATTAAAATTGTCTGCATAGAGAGAAAATGTGTTCTTTATATCTTAGAGCATTGGCCGAGTACTCCATAACCAATATGGATAAATAGGGTGAGAGGGGGCAATCCTGTCTCGTACCATTCCTAATCAGGAAGGGGGTCTACAGGTGTCTATTTACTCATACCTGAGCTGAAGGGTTATGATAAAGAGACAATCCTATAGAATTCTTGGGCCAATGTCTATTTTCTTAAGTGTTGTGTTTAAGGGTTACCAGCGGACCCTATCATATGTTTTTTTTCTGCATTGATAAATAGAAGACATAACGGAGTCCCTAATCTATGAACTCTAGAGATCAGCAATAAAGCTTTATTGGTATCATCACAGGCTTCTTGTCCTGGAACAAACCAACCTGTTCCCTACATATAAGCTGTGCTTTAAAGGGGTTTCATCTAAGAGCAATCATTTTGGAGTATATTTTAACATCATTGTTTATTAACCCTTTCCAATCCACTGTCTGACTTCTTCAGACATTCTCATTGGCTGTACAGCTCCAATGTCTGAAGACTTCCGGCAGGGTATTCTTACGGTACATTACTGGCCACTCTGTTGTTGAGGGGGCCTCTCCAGCATGTCCCACAGTACTGGCTCTAGCCAGCAGATGGCACCATTGTATAATGACAGAAAGAGAAAACCCCCTAGAAACCCCTGAATCCAAAATTCGATTCCAAAGGGTAAAGAAATGGGGTAGAAATTACTACAAGCTTAGAGGTCCTTACTGGGTTTAGGGATAACAGTTACAGTGGTATGTAGGGCCTGGGGAGGAAAGGGACAACCTCAGGAAACAGAATTAAACACCTTGAAGAAAGGAAATTATATCAAGCTACCATATAGTTAATAAAATCTGGGTGTGAATCCATCTGGTTCTGGACTCTTTCCAGCCTTTAAAATCCACAAGACCTGGTCCAGTTCATCAAAGCTAAACCCCAGTTCCAGATTATATGCTTCTGTATCTGGGAGATATCCGGGAGAATTAAGCTTCAAATATTGTGCTATATCATTTTGTAACGACTATTTGGAAGAGCTAGGGGAGTTCGATATATTCTATTATTTAGCATAATATGATCAAAACTCCTCCAGAATCTCCTGACGAGCATGATTTGAGATTGGGAAGCGCGAGGGTGTAGTGCTCTACTACATTTGGCTCCCTATTCATAATATCCTGCTCTCAATTTATCTCTGAGGCATAAGGTCTTTTGATCTAGAAGTAAAATGCTGCCACGACATCACAGGAATGTGTTTTATTAGCCTCCTCCCGGCTCCCTAATGTCTGCAGCAATCTCAGTCTTGAACTGTGAGATTCCTCTTAAGAAGCATTTTAATTAGAGATGAGTGAGCACCAAAATGTTTGGGTGCTCAGTACTCGAGTTGAACTTTTCGTAGGGGGATGATTTGTGAAACACCTGAAAACATCAGAAAGTGATAGAAACACCACAGAAACGGATAGGGAAGGGCAGGGGCAGCATGCATGGCTGCATCTGAGGCTCCCAGGTCCCACTATTAAGCCAAAATGGGGGCAAGAGCCTGGAGGTCACCCCCCTAACTATTTACTTGGGACAGACCCTCATTAGCAAGGCACATGCGCTGGCACATCTTAGTCAAGCACCACACTAGCTCCAACCAAGGACAATCACTGCCTGCGGGTGACACCGCTGCCTCTTCTCCTGGGTGTCATGGAATATAAAGTGGTAAGTTTCAGAATGCAATAAGTGTATGTTTCTTACCTTGTATTGGACTATTGACCCTTAAATAGAAAACTAAAACTTATGCTTTGTAGTGTCAGTAACTGGGATTTTAAGATAAGAAGTCAACTGACAAATTAAATAAGGCTAAGCTATGTTAACAGAGAAGACACACAGCTATTACAGAAATAGTGTCTAACGCAACAGCAATATCCTGACTGCAGTAATTTCTGTGTCTGAGACGGGCCGTAAGAGCTTTGAGATTATTTGGTAGATGTCAATAAGCCTTATGATCAATAAGTTTTGTCACCTATCTAACACTAATCTTTGTACCAAGTAACTCTTGAATCCACCTTCTTCTTTTTGTATAAGAGTTGGTAATGTTGATAATAAAGTAGAATTCATTGAGTTCTCATGCAGAAGTGTCTTGACATAACATGGAGTAATTTCATGCTATTGATAGATAATTGCTAGCAAATCTTCTCATCACAGGCTTCCATATCTACCAATTTGGCACCTGGCAACGAGGTCATCAGATCGGTACCGGTGTGGTCCGATAACAGCTGGCGCCCGAACAGGGACCGAGTGACCAGAACCTCTGACCCGACTTACTCTCGAACGGACAGAATGCACTGACCCATAATCAGGACAAAGCCGGCTGGTAAGAAACTGTTATTCGTATCCCTCATTGTGTCTCTGATTCTGTCTGGTCAAAGTTGGGTAAGTGTGTTCCTTTATATTGAGTGGTTCATTTAAGGTCTAAACTCGGTCTATTTTATGACAAAGAACCCTGTCAAATATGCTGTCTCATTGTCTAGGTTGGAATGAATGTGTAGAAGCCATAATAGTATCAATAGGTTGAATAATTGTCCTAGTGTGGCTATTCTATGATCTAAGTTCCCTAATCTACTGGTAATGTGTTCTGGATCCCTGACGAGGGACCGATGGTTTAGGTGGGTCCTGCACTTTGAAGCCTGAGTTTTTAGGGTCATGCAGCGGGAGCACCTGTGTACATGGTTTAAGTGGGTCCTGCACTGTGAAGTCTGAGTTTTTAGAGTCCCGCAGCGGAAACACTTGTACTGTATGTTGTGTGTAGGAAAAGTGTCTGATTTGTGACTGATTTGTTGCCATAATCGACAGGATATCCCCAGACGGGGTCACCCTCTCCTCAAATAAGGAGGGAAAAGGTTATTAAAAACCCATATAGATTACCAGTGAAACATGGGTAACGGATGGTCTAAGAAAGCCACCTTGGATGAGTCAGAATGGATAATGGACAAAAACATAGTAAGGAATATGGAAGGTAAAGAGATCGCTAAAGAATGTAAGGCTTTGATGTCTATCATGAAACGAGACACCAGACATGGGACCCTTAGTCCCCGTCTGTGGTCAAATGCAATGATAGAATATAAAGGTAAGTAAAAGATGCTAAAATACTGGAGGCAGCTGAAGGCTGGGGCAGATGGGCCCGCCTGGTTGCTAAAGGGAAGTTAGAAGAAAGAATTGAAAATGATGGTGTCAGTAAGTACAGAATAAGAATGCCAGATCCTGAGAAACAGAGGTTGTCTACAGTTAGCAGGAGTTTATGACTGCTGTTATAAAGACCTAGAAGAAGTGGCCAGACATAAGGCAGATCGATTCTTCTTCCCCTTGATGATGGAGGAATTTAATCCACCACCTGATCCTAAGATGTCAGGTTCGGGGGCTACTTTCCAACATCATCTGAAAGGCTGGGCTTCAAAGCGTATGACAGAGTTAGGAATTACCCTGCATGATGTTGGGCAGGAGAAGACAATCAGCAGAAAAAAATGTTTGTCAACGATTCTGGTAGCATGGAGGGACTTGGGATGCAGTCCTAATGTCCCTGCACATGCCCAACTTCTTACGCAAGCCTTTGTGGGAGGTTTCATAAAGACCCTGAAGGACAAATTAGAAGCCGGCCGTCCTGAATGGTGTACTCTAGAGGCTCAGGCTTTCTTCAAGTTGTCAGCAGTTTGGGGCTAGGCTCCTGTACCACGGTACTTGGAAACCTGGACAATAATGAATCACGAAAACCTATCACTTGCTACAACTGTGGCAAACAGGGACACATGCATAGACAATGTAGGGCACCTCCTAAGGCTCAGAATGGACAGTGCAAAACTAGACCGTCCTCCCCTGACCATTAGGAAACAGGCAATCCGGTGTCTGTACTCATTGATGATGTCTGCCCATTGCAAGTTAGCAAATCCAGAAAGGGTTCAGTACCTATTGTCTCTGACTGTAGGTTTAGAAGGTCCTCTCCCCTTTCTGGTAGACACTGGAGCAGCCACTAGTGTAATACATAGCAGACATGTCAAAGAGAGTGACGTCAGTAAACAAAATCTTTTATGTGTAGTAGATGGAACACCAAAAGATACTCCTTTGTCTAACCCAATGGAAGTGAAGTTCACAACCAATTATTCTCTGACTACTCGATTGTTGGTTGGTGAAACCCCTCCTCTCAACCTATTGGGAGTGGATTTGCTGCAGAAAATCCACACCTCTTAGAGTCCAGGGAGGATGGGTCGGTTAAAATCACGGGTCAGTTAGCAGAGAAAGAAATCTGTATACTAGCTGCATGTTGTCAGTCCTCACAAACCCCTATAGCCATATGCACACCTTTGTTGTCAGAGGAGGAGCTGGAACAATGCTTACAACAAGTTCCAGCCCCGCCTTTGGAGTGAGGGAGCAGCGGATATAGGCAGACTAGCAGTACCACCAGTTCAGGTTAGGTTGGAACCAAGAGTCCCATTGCCATGTATCTCTCTATCCCTCTGTATAAAAGACAGTAGGTATTTGTTTGCTTTCACACACATAGGCAAACAATATACCTGGGCTGTGACCCTGCAGGGAGCTCAGATATCACCCTCCCTGTTCTCACAGCTCATGGGTCAAGTGTTGGAAGGCCGGCATCCTGAATCACAGGCTGTTTTGTTACAATACGTTGATGACATTTTGCTCTGTGCTCCAGACAAAGCTACATTTTCTCTTCAATTCCTGGTAAAGAACGGATGTAAGGTGTCAAAGAAGAAGCTCCAGGTTTGTTGTTCATCTGTGACTTCTCTTGGACATTGTCTCATGTCAGGAGCTCGTCATCTCACCCAGGATCATAAATCTGCTGTTATGGACATAAGGTACCCGCTTCTGTCTCTAAATTACGTACCTTTCTAGGACTTGTTTCTTATTGTAGACCATGGACTGTGAATGCTTTGCAGCTGATGTAGCTGCTGTGTGACTGTCTCAAGAAAGAACCCTTCCAACTTACAGAAGTAGCCATCTTGGCAGCCCCAGCCCTGGGCTTGCCCAACTACGACAAACCCTTCAGGCTCTACTGCAATGAGAACCATGGACACGCAGCAGCAGTCCTTACACAGCAGCACGAAGGGCCTACTACTCCAGCAGGTTAGACCCCGTCATCAGACAATCACCTTCCTGTCTACAAGTAGTAGCGACAGTCTCCAGGATGTTGGACAAGTCAGCAGACCTAGTTCTGGATCATGAGGTACAAGTGTTAGCACCACATGATATCTCTGCCATTCTAACACAGGTTCAGACCAAGTACTTGTCTGCAGCCCATCGCTGAGACTCCAATGTGCCCTCCTGATGCCTGCCAACGTTACCATCACCCGCTGTCAGACTTTGAATCCTGCTACTCTTTTACCGGAACAGGATGACACTGAGCAAGCGACTCAAGAAGAACCTCATGACTCTGCCCAGCTCATGCAGATGGAAACTTGTGGGTTTTATTCCATCAAGGACACTCCACTACTTAGTCCTGACTTAACCTTGTTTATTGATGGCTCCAGGTATGTTGTAGATGGACAATTTCACACTGGATGTGCGGTCACCACACAGATCCCTGTCCTTCATCAACAGTCATTACTTGCACACGTCTCAGCCCAAAAAGCTGAACTGCAGGCCCTTACACATGCCTGTATGCTGGCACAAGACAGTTAAAGGGGTTGTCCCGCGAAACAAAGTTGGGGTATACACTTCTGTATGGCCATATTAATGCACTTTGTAATGTACATCGTGCATTAAATATGAGCCATACAGAAGTTATTCACTTACCTGCTCCGTTGCTAGCGTCCCCGTCGCCATGGCTCCGTCTAATTTCGCTGGCTTCTTGCTTTTTTAGACGCGCTTGCGCTGTGCGGTCTTCTGCCTGGTGAATGGGGCCGCTCGTGCTGGAGAGCTGGTCACCGCGTCGTCATCGTAGCTCCGCCTCCGTGACGTGGTGCCGATCAGCCAATGAGGTGGCTGTATCGGCAGTGGAACGCGGAAGACAGAAGAAGAAACTCCACAGTGCACCGTGGGAGAAGACCAGCGGCGCCATCTTTAAAAGAAGAAATGAAGAAGCTGCAGAATGCTGATGCAGGTAAGTGCAATGTGCTTGTTAAAAACTAACACATGCTTTCTTTTTCACAGGGCATAATGCAGGGGTCCATTTAAAAAAAAAAAAAAAAAAAAAAAAAAAAAAAAAAAAAAAAATCGCTTTCGCCGCGAGACAACCCCTTTAACATTTACATGGACTCAATATGCCTTGGCAGACCAAGCAGCCAAAGAAGCAGCCCTGCTGGCCCTCACACCGGCAGTTCTGGCCACCTGCCAAGAAGAAGACAACATGTCACCGTCACTAAATGTCTCACAACATCTTCTTTTGTCTTTTCAGAAACAAGCATCTTCCCATGAAGTGTCGGGTTGGTAAGCAAAAGGAGCCACTTCAGATGCCAGTGGCATGTGGACACTTCACGGGAAGCCTTGTCTTCCAAGAGCCTTGTTTCCAGTGCTAGCCTCCATAACACATGACCTCACGCATGCCTCTAAAACTGCAATGTGTGATCTTGTTTCCAGGTATTGGTATGCGCCCCGTTTTTCGGTAATTGCTGTCTCTTATACTCAGGGATGTATGACTTGTGCATTGTCCAACCCAGGTAAATTGTGAAAACCCCTTCTAAACACACTCCTAGGCCCTTGTACCCCTTCTAGAGGTTGCAGATTAACTACATACAATTTCCTCAAATCTGGACCGTTTCAATACTTCCTTGTATGTATTGCTCTCTTCTCTGGCTGGGGACTTACCCCATTTCTGCGGCTAATGTCAAAAATACAGCCAAAAAGCTTCTTTCTGAAGTGGTCTGTAGGTTTGGTGTCCCAGAAACCATTGAGAGTGACCGTGGTGCTCCCTTTACTGAGATGGCAGGGATGTTAGGCAAAGAACAGGCATTCTACACACCCTACCATCCTCAAAGCAGTGGGAGAGTAGAGAGGCTAAATGGGACTAAAAAAAAAATTATGATAAAATTTTAAAAGCAATTACCGAGTTGAATAAACCTTGGCTGAGTGTCTTTCCTTGTCTCTCTTGTCAATAAGACATACACCTATCAAACAGACAGGTCTCAGTCCTTATGAGATTCTGTTTGGTCTGGCCCCTCGTCTAGGCCTATACTTTCCTCAGCTATTACAGGTTCAATCTGAAGATATGTTACCTCCATTGCAGGATGTCTGGTGGATTTGTGGTGATGGTAGGATGCCTGCAACCCTGCTCAGATTGTGGAAAGGTAAGTGCGCACCTACAAAGGTGCTCCTCCTCTTTCAGCTGTTCGCAGCTGGGTGGATAGGACACACAATCACCCCCCCACCAGGACATAGACAATCTCTGCGTGGACTGCCATGTAATCTACCAGGTGGATCTTGTGATGCAGGTATTTATATTGATGAAATAGGGGTACCCAGGGGAATGCAGAATGAGTTTAAAGCCAGAAACCAGATTACAGGAGGAATCGAATCATTATTTTGTCCTTGGTGCACAATTAATAAAAATAGTGATTGGATTAATTATATATATTATAATCAACAGAGATTTGTAAACTATCCCAGAGATGCCATACAAGGACTAGAGGAACAACTAGGACCAACATCTTCTATGGCCTTCCAGAACCGTCTTGCTTTGGACATGCCAATAGCAGAAAAAGGAGGAGTCTGCAAGATGATTGGAGATTCATGCTGCACCTACATCCCCAATAACACGGCTCCGGACGGATCAGTGACTAAAGCTTTGCACGGACTACTAAGTCTATCTATAGAACTTGCAGAAAATTCTGGTGTTTCTGATCCAATTGCATCATGGTTGGAGGACATTTTTGGACAATGGAGTGCTTGGGTTGCGTCTCTTCTTACCACTTTGACTATTATAGTAATTGCTTTTGTAGTAGTAGGTTTATGTGTAGTATCTTGTATACGCCGCATATTAGCTAAATCTGCTAAAAAGGTGATACCCACTATGATGGCACAAAATGGTATCTATGCCCAGCTCTTATGTTCACCCGGCTATGATCATTCTTGTATTGCTCAGAACAATAGTGAAATGTAATATAAAGGCTGGCAGACATCGCTGGGATGGACTGAAGGACTTCAAATATTTACTGTTGTTCTGGGACAAGATAAGAAACAAAAGGGGGAAATGTCATGGAATATAAAGGGTTAAGTTTCAGGATGCAATAAGTGTATGTTTCTTACTAGAGATGAGCGAGCACCAAAATGCTCGGGTGCTCGTTGCTAGAGTCGAACTTTCCGCGATGCTCGAGAGATCGTTTCGAGTAACGAACCCCATTGAAGTCAAATTTGCGACTCGAGCATTTTTGTATATCGCCGATGTTCCGCTTAGGTCTTCACTTGTGAAACTCTGGAAAACATCAGAAAGTTATGGAAACACCACAGAAATGGATAGGGCAGGGGCAGCATGCAGGGCTGCATCTCAGGCTCCCAGGTCCCACTATTAAGCCACAATACGGGCTAGAGTCTGCTCCCCACCCCCAACAATTTTTACTTCGGACAAACCCTCATTAGCAAGGCACACCTTAACTAAGCACCACACTACCTCCAACCAAGCACAAGCACTGCCTGCGAGACACACCGCTGCCTCTTCTCCTGGGTTACATGCTGCCCAACCCCCCGCATGACCCTGCGTCCACAGCGCACACAAAAGTTTCCCTGCGCAGCCTTCAGCTGCCCTCATGCCACACGCTCGCTTCATAGCTACACCACCCTCATGTCTATTTCCAAGTGTGTCTGCGATGAGGAGAAACCGGAGGCACACACTGCAGAGGGTGGGCAGGGCCAGGCAGCGACCCTCTTCGAAAGGGGTGGGCAATAGCCCACAATGCTGTTGAGAATCGATGATAAATTGACGAACGATCATCATTCCAATCCCATGGCACCTCCGTCGCAAAATTGTCAGGAGCTGCAAATGTGGGCATAAAGGGGACTCAGGTGCCAGCCCAGCACTTCTACAGATCTCCACAATGCAGCAATGCTCTGTGTGGGAAGCACGTGAGCGGGCCCAGGGTCAGGCTCGGTCCCAGCCTCCATTTTGTGTGACCCAAGGTGCCGCGAGTCACATAGCAATGGGGAATCCATGTGTCCACACACTACTCATTCTGTTTGGGTGTCGGATACCTCATCGACAACGCAAAGGGAAAGCCATCTGCACTCTGCAGCCTACCCAAGTCAGTCAGTGTCTTTGTGCCAGGCAGGTAAAACACCGCAATGGGAAGTCTGTGTGCACCCACAGCATAGCTGGGTCCTAGGAAACCCAAGACATGAACCATGAAGAAATCAGAGTACCCAAACATGGCAGACTTTCACTGCGCCGAGGACATAGGCCTCTGCACAAACCTTCAGCAATCGTGGGCATAGAGCGGACTCCGATGCTAGTGCAGCTGTGAACGTCTCATTTGTGCAGTATCGCTCCTCTTCTTTGGCCCAAACCAGTGCCCCGGATAACTGTGGTAACGCGAGAGAAAATACATATTGGCCTCGGCCCACAATTCATGCCCTAGTCAGTCAGTGTTTTTGGCCCAGATAGGTAAAACACCGCGATGGGAAGTCTGTGTGCACCCATAGTATAAACAGAACCCTGTAACATTCCAGTTGCAAAGGTATAAGCAGACCCCAGTAACATTTCTGTAGCAGCAGTATAGGCAGACCCCAGTACCATTTCTGTAGTAGAAGTATAGGCAGACCCCTGTAACATTTCTGTAGCAGAAGAGGAGGCAGACCCCAGTATCATTTCTGTAGTAACAGTATAGACAGACCCCAGTAACATTTCTGTAGCAGAAGTATAGGCAGACCCCTGTAACATTTATGTGGCAGAAGTATAGGCAGACCCCTGTAACACTTACGTAGCTGAAGTATAGGCAGACCCCTGAAACATTTCTGTAGCAGGAGTATAGGCAGACCCCTTTAACATTTATGTTTCAGCAGTATAGGCAGACCCCTGTAATGTTTTTGTAGCAGAAGTATAGGCAGACCCCAGTAACATTTCTGTAGTAACAGCATAGACAGACCCCAGTAACATTTCTGTAGCAGAAGTATAGGCAGAGCCCTGTAACATTTATGTGGCAGAAGTATAGGCCGACCCCTGTAACATTTTTGTTGCAGACGTATAGGCAGACCCCTGTGACATTTCTGTAGTAACAGTATAGACAGACCCCAGTACCATTTCTGTAGCAGAAGTATAGGCAGACCCCAGTAACATTTCTGTAGCAGCAGTATAGGCAGACCCCTGTAACATTTCTATAGCAGAAATATAGGCAGACCCCTGAAACATTTCTGTAGCAGGAGTATAGGCAGACCCCTGTAACATTTATGTGGCAGAAGTATAGGCAGACCCCACTAACATGTCTGTAGCAGAAGTATAGTCAGACCCCAGTAAAATTTCTGCAGCAAAAGTATAGGCGAACCCCTGAAAATTGGGGTACCATGACTGTAGGCGAAGACCAGACAAATTAGTTAGTTAAGAGTATAGGCGAGGGCCTGAAAAAATAGTGTACCAAGAGTACAAATGCACCCCTGAAAAATTGCTCAACCGAGAGGGCAGGTGAAACCCATAAATATTTTTTTAAAGATACAGCTCACTGTTGCTTAAATTTGTAACACAGCCTGGAGGCAGCCCTGTTCAAAAAATTGGTTCATGTTAAAGTATCAAAGCTTTTGAAAAATTGAAAAACTGGAAAAAAATTGTTAGATGAGCCTTTTGGGCCGCAGAAAAATTGGCAGTTCAGCGCGATGACATGATGTTTCAGGAGGAGTAGGAGGAGGAGGACTAATATCAGAGACAGATTGACAAAGCTAAATTCCCCCGTTTTTCCGGTGATAGAGAAGAATGCTTTTATCTGCGGTTGCAGTAAAAAGAATCTTTAGGTTCTGCTGCTCTCCGCCCGTGGAGAAGAGAAGTCTGGGGAATCCAGGCTTTGTTTATCTTTATGAGTGTAAGCCTGTCGGCACTGGCAGTTGACAGGCGGGTACGCTTATCCGTGATGATTCCCCCAGCTGCACTAAACACCCTCTCTGACAAGACGCTAGCGGCAGGGCAAGACAGCACCTTCAGGGCATACAGCGCAAGGTCATGCCACGTGTCCAGCTTTGACACCCAATAGTTGTATGGAGCAGAGGCATCACGGAGGATGGTGGTACGATTGGCTACGTACTCCCTCACTATCTTTTTACAGTGCTCCCTCCGACTCAGCCTTGACTGGGGAGTGGTGATGCAGTCTTGCTGGGGAGCCATAAAGCTGGCAAAGGCCTTAGAGAGTGTTCCCCTGCCTGCGCTGAACATGCTGCCTGATCTCCGTGCCTCCCCTGCTACTTGGCCCTCGGAACTGCGCCTTCTGCTGCTAGCGCTGTCAGATGGGAAGTTTAGCATCACTTTGTCCACCAGGGCCCTGTGGTATTGCATCACTCTCGTACCCCTTTCCTCTTCGGGAATGAGAGTGGAAAGGTTCTCCTTGTACCATGGGTTGAGAAGGGTGTACACCCAGTAATCCGTGTTGGCCAGAATGCGTCTAACGCGAGGGTCACGAGAAAGGCAGCCTAACATGAAGTCAGCCATGTATGCCAGGGTGCCAGTACGCAAGACATGGCTGTCCTCACTAGGAAGATGACTTACAGGATCCTCCTCCTCCTCCACAGCCCATACACGCTGAACAGATGAGAGGCAAGCAGCATGGGTACCCTCTGCAGTGGGCCCAGCTGTCTCTTCCCCCTCCGCCTCCTCTTTCTCCAAAACACGCTGAGATATAGACATGATGGTGGTCTGGCTATCAAGCGACATACTGTCATCCCCCATCTACTGTTCCAACCGCAAAGCATCGGCCTTTATGCCTTGCAGCGAACTTCTCAGCAGGCATAGCAGCGGGATGGTAACGCTAATGATTGCACCATCTGGGTAGACTCCTCAAAGTTTCCGAGGACGTGGCAGATGTCTGCCATCCAGGCCCACTCCTCGGTAAAGAATTGGGGAGGCTGACTACCACTATGCCGCCCATGTTGGAGTTGGTATTCCACTATTGCTCTACGCTGCTCATAGAGCCTGGCCAACATGTGCAGCGTAGAATTCCACCATGTGGGCATGTCGCACAGCAGTCGTTGCTCTGGCAGATTAAACCGATGTTGCAGGGTCCTCAGGGTGGCAGCGTCCGTGGTGGACTTGCGTAAATGTGCGCAGACGCGGCGCACCTTGCCGAGCAGGTCAGACAAGTGAGGGTAGTTTTTATGAAACCGCTGAACCACCAGATTGAAGACGTGGGCCAGGCATGACACGTGTGTGAGGCTGCCGAGCTGCAGAGCCGCCACCAGGTTACAGCCATTGTCACACACAACCATGCCCTGTTGGAGGCTCAGCGGCGAAAGCCAGAGGTCGGTCTGCTCGGTCAGACCCTGCAACAGTTTAGGGGCCGTGAGCCTCTTGTCACCTAAGCTGAGTAGCTTCAGCACGGCCTGCTGACGCTTGCCCACCGCTGTGCTGCCGCTGTGCATAATTGAGAGGTAGACGTGGCGGAGGAGGAGGGGTAAGGTTTGCAGGAGGTGGCATAAAACTCTGCAGATACCAGCACCGAGGTAGGACCCGCTATTCTGGGGGTGGGTAGGACATGAGCGGTCCCAGGTCCTGACTCGGTCTCAGCCTTCACCAAGTTTATCCAATGTGCCGTCAGGGAGATATAGTGGCCCTGCCCGCCAGTACTTGTCCACATTTCCGTGGTTAAGTGGACCTTCCCAGTAACCACGTTGTTAAGGGCACGATTTATGTTGCGGGAGACATGCTAGTGTAGGGCTAGGACGGCACACCGGGAAAAATAGTGGCGACTGGGGACTGAGTAGCGCGGGACTGCCGCTGCCATCATGTTTTTGAAAGCCTCCATTTCCACAAGCCTGTATGGCGTATTTGCGCTCACTCCAACGCTTGCGCTAGCGACAGCTGAATGCTGCGCTGAGAGACATTGCTGGATGGGGTCGAGGACAGTGGAGGTGAGGGTGTCGGTGCAGGCCGGGAGGCGCTCGTGCCTGTGTCCTGAGAGGGGGGTTGGATCAGAGTGGCAGGTTCTGGCACAGGGGAAGAGGCAGTGGTGCAAGCTGGAGGCGGTGAACGGCCTTCGTCCCACCTTGTGGGGTGCTTGGCCATCATATGCCTGCGCATGCTGGTGGTGGTGAGGCTGGTAGTGGTGGCTCCCTGGCTGATCTTGGTGCAACACAGGTTGCACACCACTGTTCGTCGGTCGTCCGCACTCTCACTGAAAAACATCCACACCTTTGAACACCTAGCCCTTTGCACGGAGGCTTGGCGCGAGGGTGTGCTTTGGGAAACAGTTGGGGGTTTCTTCACTCTGGCCCTGCCTCTACCCCTGGCCACCCCACTGCCTCTTCCAACCTGTCCTGCTGCTGCACTTGCCTCCCCCTCTGAAGACCTTTCCTCAGTAGGCTTAGCAAACCAGGTGGGGTCAGTCACCTCATCGTCCAGCGGCTCTTCCTCCGAATCTGCGCTCCTCCCTCGGACTTACTGCCCTTACTACCACCTCACTGATAGACAACTGTGTCTCATCATCATCATCCTCCTCACCCACTGAAAGCTCTTGAGACAGTTGCCGGAAGTCCCCAGCCTCATCACCCAGACCCCGGGAACTTTCCAAAGGTTGGGCATCGGTCACGACAAACTCCACAGGTGAGAGAGGAACCGTTTTTTCCCACTCAAGGCAGGGACCCGAGAACACTTCCTGGGAGTCTGCCTGCCCATCAGAATATGTCTTTTTCATGGAGTGAGGAGGCTGGGAGGAAGGAGGAGCAGCAGCCAGAGGATTCAGAGTTGTAGCAGTGGACTGCGTAGAAGACTGGGTGGTCAATACATTTCTGGACGCGTTTTCTGCCATCCACGACAGGACCTGCGTAATGCACTGCAGACTGAGAATGGTATAACTGAAATGGTTTGCAGTAGCCTAGGAAACATTAGATTTTTGTTTCATGGTGAGACCTCAGTGTAATGCACTGCAGACTGAGAACGCTATAAGGGAAAGGCTGGGAACAGGCCTAGATGCGTAATAAAAAAAAAGGTGCACTACTGTTCTCAGCCAGCCTCAACTATAATGCACACGGTGAGAAGTAGCCCTAAAAAGGACCGTTGGGGTTCTTGTAGAGAGGATCTCTACGGTAAAATTTTCCCTATCTCAGGAGCTCTGTCCCTAAACTCTGCCTACGGCACTGCACACACAGAACAGTATAGCTGAAATGGCCTGCACAGCCCTAGATGCTTAAAACAAAAAAAGAAGGTGCACTACTGCTCCCAGCCAGCCACAACAGTAATGCACACGATGAGGAGTAGCCCTAAGAAGGACTGTTGGGGTTCTTGAAGACAGAATCCTACTCTAACACTGTCCCTATATCAGCAGCAGCACTATCCCTAACCTCTGCCAGCATGTGTCTGAGGGGAGCCATAGGCGGCCCCAGTTTAAGTACTCGGCGGTCACCTGATCGGCCCAGCCACTCACAACTGTTGGCGGGCAGAGGGCTGGCACGTCACAGCAGAAAGTGGTAATACCTTCCCCGCATGTCTATTGGTGCTAAACATGCGGGGAAGGGAAATGCAATCGACTTGAGTACCGCGTGGTGTTCGTCTCGAGTAACGAGCATCTCGAGTACCCTTATACTCGACCAAGTAGCAAGCTCAGAAGAGCATGCTCGCTCATCTCTAATTTTAATGCCTCCCATTGAATAAGAGCAGATGTGGAATCTGATTGGTGATCCATTGCGAATATACAAATTTTTAATGACTAATCTTTTTTGATATCTGACATACAAGTTGCCTCTTTCAATAGGTTTATCATTAAAGGGCCAATTAGGGCTTTATTTCTTTGACTTCCACGATCCATATACCAGTGTATGAACCATAGGAACATATCTGGGAATACCCAGGAGCCCCATCTAGGAGGTTATGTCATATGAAAAGGTAAACTAATCTATATGAATTATGTGCTAAGGAATGGAAACTAAAATCCATAGTGTTAGTGTAGTATCCGCCACGTCTATTAGGCTTTCCTCAGCCTACAGACCGTATCGGCCTGTGGACATAAGCAACAAGGGATCAAATAAGATTAAAATCTCCGGCTACCATGACACTAGGTCCTTCCACAAATTTTTCCAATTTCTGAAGAACCCTGGTCCTTAAAGTGATCTGCTCCTGGTAAGGTAAGTAGAGGTTAGTATCGAGATCCAGATATCATAATCCTTTAAAAAACAACTGATCTCCCCTCACAGCTATAACTTTAGGGTTAAGGGCGCCTACCCACTTGCGATTTTTTTTCCTGTGATGTTTTGTGTTTTTTCTCAAGAGCAATTAGTATAGAATGTGTTCCTTGTCCATCTGGTTTTTTTTTTTCCGTTTCGTGGGTTTTTTCACATAGGAACTGTCAGTTGCATATGTCTCCTTATTTTTCTCTTAATGCACCCATGATTGTCAATGGAGGGCTGCAAAAAACGTGCAAAAAACGCCGCGAAACACGCGCAGAAAACGCCGCGAAAAACGCGCAGAAAACGCCGCTTTTTTCACGCGCGAAAATCGGCAACGCAAGTGGGTAGGCGCCCTTAAAGGATTTGTAAATGTTACGGCACTCTGCCCCCCGAGCGCCAGTCGGGGTGCCCTGATCTCCCGCACCCCCACTGTCCCTGCCTACTTGCCTCGGCCCTGGCTAACCCCAGGCGGACAACTGGACGGCGGTCCCTGCCCTGGCTAGGGACCTGGCGACTGACAAGCAGGAACCTACCTAATGGGGGGAACAGAGTGCCGACAGAGGAGGCAGATGAATCAGACCAACAAAACTTACAAGGCTGGAGATGGGACTCACAGGCAAACTGGCAGGGTGCTGGATAGCAACTAGTGCTGACTGGGCCAGACTAGATTAGAGGCAAACAGAACCAACACAAACAGACAGAGTAATAGGGGACCAGAAGGAGCTGACCGACAACTAGGGACTGGCTGAGGAGAACCGCAGACAGACTGGCTAGGTGCATGCAGAACCAATAACTGGCAGTGAGCTCACCTCACTGCCCGTCTTTTAACCACAAGGTTCCGCCCAGGGGCGGAGAGTGGGAGGAGGCAACTCCGCCCACTGCTGTATAAGAAGAACGGAGGAGGGCGGGCGGCACCCTACGGGCGGACACGCCCATGCCGCCGCCCACAGCTGCTGGGACAACCTCGACACAGTGCTCCAGGCCGCCGGAGCCGACGCCGGAGCGACGCGCCGTGCTGTATGGTAACATTACCCCCCCTCTGACGGGGGACCTCCGGGCCCCCGGAAACTCGACCAGGCTTATCCAAAAAACGGCTATGAAAACGCTGTACCAACCCGAGAATGTGACCCTCCCGAGCGGTCACCATGGACTGATCCTCAGGTCCATGACTTTGGTAGCCTGTGGCTGCCCCATTTCCTTCAGGGGCTCTCCTTTCTACATCTTCTTCGGGACCAACCGTTGACATATCGTCGTGTTTCAGGTCGTCTTCCGAGTCAATGCCCTTTTGCGATTTCCAGAGGACCGGTACCCCTTCTGTCCCACCCTGTACGGCTCAAATACCGACAGACTCTCCTCACAACGCAACAGCGTACGAGACCCCACCCCTTTCTTCCGTCCCCTATGCAGGGCATCGGTGGCGACATCAGCAGCAGGGCAGGCGGACGGGGTTTGAAGGTAAGTGAGACCTCGGGGACTGAGTGCGGTATCGACTGGGCAGGGAGGAAGGGAAGCGTGATGGCTATGGCAGGACGGCCCCCACTGGGTTAGCTCCCCAGTGGCCCAATCGAATTGGGGGTTGTGCAACGCCAGCCACGGCATCCCTAGTATCATGTCTACCGACATTTTCTCCATTACCAGGAACGATAGACCTTCCGAATGGCGACCCCCCACCGTGAGTTGTAACACTGGGGTCCTCCATCGTACCAAGCCCGAAGCAAGAGGAGTAGCATCAATGCTAGCAAAACGAATTGGCGTCTTTAGCGCCACAAATTCAGCCCTCAGGGGCTCAACGAGACGCATGCTTATCAGGTTAGCAGCTGCTCCGGAATCAATAAACGCCTGCCCTAGGCGGGGGAAGTTCCGGAATCTATCCTGGCAGGGTATCAGAAGTCTAGGACGTACCTGAGGTCCTAGGCGACCCTCCCTGCAATCGCCTAGGACTGGAAGTCTTTCTGCCGATTCAGACTGTGGACGCTGAGGCCTCCGGGGGCAAGTTATCACCCGATGTCCAGCTTTCCCGCAGTAGAGACAGAGATGATGTAATAACCGAATCCGGCGTCGCTCCTCGGGGTCCAGCAGGTCCAGTTCCATAGGTTCGGGAACAGAGACTGGTACGGACGGGGAGGGAACAGGACAAATGACCTCCCTGACTCTATGGGTCGGTCTATCTTGCTTCCCAGCCCTGAGCCTCCTATCTGCCTTCACTGCTAACTCCATAGCCTCCTTTAAGGACCCGAGAACGGGATGGGAGATCAACAGTTCTTTGACCGCGTCCGAGAGACCTTGCATAAAAACGTCTTTCAGGGCGCTATCGTTCCATGCAGTATCACCCGCATAGCGTCTGAAACTGGAGCAATAATCCTCCACACAAAGCGACCCCTGATGCAGCGCCAGCAACCGTGAAACCGCCAACCCCACTCGGTCCGGTTCATCGAAGATACCCCCGAGTTCCTGAAAAAAGGAGTCCACCGAATGCAGGGAGGGGGAACCCTCGGGAATGGAAAAGGCCCAAGTCTGGGCAGAGCCCCGCAGCAGGGACATTATGAGCCCGACCCTCTGGACCTCCGAGCCGGAACGCATCCGAAAAAACAGGCGACACGCCTGTTGAAAAACAAAAAACTTGTTCCTCTCCCCAGAGAACACCTCAGGAAGAGGGCATTTGGGTTCGGGACAGGTAGAGGCGTTCTGCCCCTGCGACAACGCCCACTGCTCCTGGGCCACCATGCGGGCTGACAAATCCCGGATCACCGGCACCAGGTCTTGCAGCTGGTTTGCAAGGGCGCTGATCGCCGCCATGAAAAGAAAAACAGTATTTTAAGGGCCAGTTATTATGTTACGGCACTCTGCCCCCCGAGCGCCAGTCGGGGTGCCCTGATCTCCCGCACCCCCACTGTCCCTGCCTACTTGCCTCGGCCCTGGCTAACCCCAGGCGGACAACTGGACGGCGGTCCCTGCCCTGGCTAGGGACCTGGCGACTGACAAGCAGGAACCTACCTAATGGGGGGAACAGAGTGCCGACAGAGGAGGCAGATGAATCAGACCAACAAAACTTACAAGGCTGGAGATGGGACTCACAGGCAAACTGGCAGGGTGCTGGATAGCAACTAGTGCTGACTGGGCCAGACTAGATTAGAGGCAAACAGAACCAACAAAAACAGACTGAGTAATAGGGGACCGGAGGGAGCTGACCGACAACTAGGGACTGGCTGAGGAGAACCGCAGACAGACTGGCTAGGTGCATGCAGAACCAATAACTGGCAGTGAGCTCACCTCACTGCCCGTCTTTTAACCACAAGGTTCCGCCCAGGGGCGGAGAGTGGGAGGAGGCAACTCCGCCCACTGCTGTATAAGAAGAACAGAGGAGGGCGGGCGGCACCCTACAGGCGGACACGCCCATGCCGCCGCCCACAGCTGCTGGGACAACCTCGACACAGTGCTCCAGGCCGTCGGAGCCGACGCCGGAGCGACGCGCCGCGCTGTATGGTAACAGTAAAATGCTGATACTCCGTACGCTTTTCGACTTGGGTGCGGCACATGATGCCAAGTAGTAGAATACTTATTGTTACATTGGGGGATCCCAGAAGCCATAAAATGAGTTTCTTGAAATAGGACTGTCATGATTTTTTTTTATGGAATCTGTATAAAATTTGTGTTTTTCTAGTTTATTGAGACCTCTGGCATTACATGGACAAGATGTTAGAGACCCCATGGCACAGCTCAAAATTTCTTTGTAAATAGCGCCTGCAGAACGCCGATGATATTCGGGCTCAGGGCTTATTCTAGCCCTTACAGCTCTGCTAGTCCTAAATCTGGTTGGGAGATTTCGCATGGTACAGCGACTCAGAGCTGCCAAGGGGGAAGAGTTTTGCTCCCCATCTAAGGGCTCCTTTCCACTGGCGAGGTAATCGCACGTGTTCAGTGCGCGCTCTTGCAAGAAAGTCCCACACATGTTGTTCTATGACAACCTTTCCACTAGCGATGTTTAAGGGCAAGCTGCGATGCGAGGATTAACAATCGCAGCAGGAGGATTGTTTCAGCGTTTTGCATTTTTCTGTCGCCCATACAGTGCAATGACAAAACAGATTCTCGCATTCTTGCGATTTTGCAGCGTGCGATGCGATTTTGACATTGCGATTTTCTCGCAGAGATATCGCTCTCGCCAGTGGAAAGGAGCCCTTAGAGGTGTACAAGGGCCTCATTAAAATGCCTAAATATTAAACAGACATTCCCTGTATAGACATCTTGGCTGCTTGCAGTAAGGAACTTGGCAATGTTTTTGCACTGAAGGAGTCGTAGATGTAAAACCTCTGATGTTTTTCTGTAACAGCTTTCTGTTCCTCTCTAATCCTCTGTGAACGCCTCTTATTGACTTTGTACATTAAATACTCTACAAGCAATAATCATTTCAATTCAGAATGGAACAATATAGCAATCCTGGAGAATTCTAGCGCATGGCTTTTATACCCAGCTGTCTGCCAACTCTGGGGGCAGGAAGAAAAGACTTCACAGAAAAAAAGCTGTCACCCAACAAGCCGCTCCCGTTCTCATCTGTAGGGGGACGAGCAGGTGGTCCCATCCGCGTTCAGGCAATGGCAGAACTGCAAATGTGATGAATAATAGACTTACTACACAGAGGATTTTATTAATGAATAATTGCTAAAAACATTCAGTACTTCTTTATAGAATGGTTAACCCTCAATCCCCAAAGGGGTCAGAGGGTGATGCAAGAGCAATGTGGGTCTTATGGCTGAGAAACCTTGGTTTAACGGAACAGCTGCGGTCAGTAATGAAGATGTCTGCATCGTATGCCCAGCAATGTTCAGGGTATTCGCTACGTCCTCTTCTCTATAGGCCGCATGTTGGAGGCACAATGGTTGGTACTTCTATCAGTGCAGTCATGAGATCATACTCCACCAGAGAGACATCTGCAGAGTTTGCTCTTCGGCTGTGTGTTGGCTCCCTGATCTGCCCTACAATCCTGTACATTTAGGCCCAGTGCACTCATAAAAAGGTGTTCATATTATTAGAAAGGGATTATTGTTGGGGAATGCAGTTTGTAGACCTTTTAAAGGTGATTACTGTTAAGGTGCCCATACACAGACTAAGTGATGAAAATAGATGATTTCAACTAAAATGAACATTTGTTGTTTTTAGCCAACTGATGACAGGCTGCCACCATCTGCAGTCGGTCGCATTTAAACTTCTTTCATTCACGAGCAATCTTTCTTTGAAAGGATGTTTCTAGAGAGATCATTCGTCTGCCACCGTGTCATTGAACATGTATGGTCAGTATGAACGATTGTAATGGGCAGTATGTTGACTAAATTGTGTGTGGTTGCATCTGCAAAGCAATCAGCCACCAGACAATTGCTTGTTTAGCAGTTGTTCAACAACCAATCTATTTCTATCTAATGTAGATGACAACGTTTACAATCAGTCGGAGTGCTCCTGCTATCTCATCATCTCCTATCTGCTAGTTTGTTGTTAGGGCAGGTGCTTTGATTGGAGTAGGTCAGCTGACCACATGCTGCAGCTCAGCCTTATTTGGAGAGCTGTTCTTTATTAGTTAGCTGCTCTTTAAATATTCCTGGCTTCCATAGCATGTTGCTGGTTACAGAGTAAGCACTGTACATTTAAATTCAGTATTACTTGTATGCTTCCAGGATCTTTTTCCTTGTTACTGTTATTTTCACTTGTGTCTGGGATCCTGCTGTGCATGGGTGCAGATTGCTTCTTCAGCTGTCTTGGCTCTGCAGTTTTTTTTCTCCTGCAGGTTTGGTGATTGGATACTTGGGCTGTCTGTCATCAAGACCCATCTGTGGTCTTGGAGGTGCATTTGAACTGGAACTTGCCTTTCTGGTGGTGCTCTGGTTCACTTGTCTTTGAGAGAAAGTTTTTGGCTTGTGTTTATCTTTCAGCTTTTGACACAGGCTTTAGAGATACTTGGGGGACAGTGGTGTCTGATGTCAGGGTCAGCATCAGCGTTGGAATAAGTGAAGATTTGGGGGAAGCTAGTGTTAGGATCAGTTACTGTCAGTTAATTATTTATCATCCATCATCCATTATCTATCAACCATCAGCATCATCTATTTGAGACATCATTGGATCATCACCATTCGGTTCCTGCCATCTGTTGGGAAGTTCTTATCCTTGTATCTGTGTTACCTACATTTTTCTTATTATTGCTCATGCAACGGATGAGTTATTACATTATTTGGCCCTACTTTAAGTCCTGGGGGTATCTGAATACTGGGAGACATTGTTAGTGCCCAAGAAGGGTGACCGCTACAGATGAAGTAGAGTTCTTTTGTCTTCAGTTCAGCTGGTGTCATTACACTGGGGTATATGTCAGGAGATATATTTCTATCATATAGCTCTGACAGAAGTAAAAGAAATTATCAGCCAAAGTTGATCTTTGGCGCTTAGTCCGCTCTTCTGCTTCATACTTTGAAATTGTTGCTCTGCTTGTTCAGATTGGCTGCTATGCAAAAGCACAAGCTCCACAGCAAGTGGGTGCATGGATAGCTTATGGGCATCAAAGACAAAGTGACTACGAGCCACCAGCCAGTAAACCCTCAGTGAGTAGAGGAAGCGTATTCATAGACTGCTGCACCCAGAGAGGAGGATCCCTTCAGCAGTAGCTGCCAGACATGCAGACCTGCGTTTTTGAACTTTCTCACCAAAAAGACACATAAAAAAGGTTCTGACAAATATCAAAGTGATTTGCATCCCAGCAAAAAACATTTTCTAACATTTATCCCCACAACCCCTCTTGCTAAGGATCGAGCACTAACTACCACATGAGAACAGATACATTATGGTTTTTGATTATTTTACCAGTCAGAATCCACCCACTAAACAGGACTATTAACCCCTTCACGTTCACCATCTGCATATATGTCCTAATTGTTGATGCACCGTGCAGGTAGGATGTAATATATATATCTTATTATATAGCTTTCTGACAGTAAAAAGATTGGGCCGACACTTTGGCAGTTCTACCCCAAAGTGAGACGAATTCCCAGCTAATTACAGGCAAAGCAAAAAAATAAAAATGGGAACCTTTATTCCCGGGTCTTCCATCAATGATGGGTTAATCAGAGGGCACATATTCAGTGTTATTACATACAGGGGTGTAAGAAGATTTTTTTTTTGTATGAATTTGTTTTTTCACATTTACTATGTTGAATTAGAAAAAGGGGAAAAAAAGGAATTTTATAATATTCCTGCTCATTCTTCTCTATACAAATAGCAAAATGTAAAGATACCTGCTCTGCCCTGGGACCCTGAAATACACAATCATTACTACAAAAATAAAACAGGCGTCAAATCTAAGGAAATGAGGCTTATAATTAGAGATGAGCGAACGTACTCGTCCGAGCTTGATACTCGTTCGTAACGAGTACCACGCGATGTTCAAGTTACTTTCACTTTCATCTCTGAGACGTTAGCGTGCTTTTCTGGCCAATTGAAAGACATGGAAGGCATTACAACTTCCCCCTGCGTCCTTCAAGCCCTATACCACCCCCCTGCAGTGAGTGGCTGGCGAGATCAGGTGTCACCCGAGTATAAAAATCGGCCCCTCCCGCGGCTCGCCTCAGATGCGTTGTGAGATAGCTGAGGGACAGTGCTATCGTGTTGGAGCTGCTATAGGGAGAGCGTTAGGAGTTAGTGTAGGCTTCAAGAACCCCAACAGTCCTTCTTAGGGCCACATGCAGTGTGCAGTAGTGTGCAGTAGTGTGCAGTAGTGTGGAGGCTGCTTTTTGCAGTGTTGCACATTTTTTTTTTTTTTGGTATATCGGCCGTGCAGAGCATTGCGCCCTGCAGTAATACTACAGGGACAGAAGTGTGGAGGCAGGGAGAGCGTTAGGTGTTATTTTAGGCTTCAAGAACCCCAACGGTCCTTCTTAGAGCCACATCTAACCGTGTGCAGTAGTGTGGAGGCTGCTGTTAGCAGTGTTGCACTTTTTTTTTTTTTGTTATATCGGCCGTGCAGAGCATTGCGCCCTGCAGTAATACTCCAGGGACAGAATTGTGTAGGCAGGGACAGAAGACATATATTATTGATTGAATATACGCAGTGGTCCTTTTCAAAAAAATATTGGGCAAAAAATCTATTTGGCCTGCCTGTCACTGTGCTCAGTGTTCTGGGTCTGTGTGTGCTGGGTGTAGTAGTTCTACAAATAAATACGCAGCCAGCTAAATGTTACAGCAGGCTTGCGCCAAATTATTTCCTGGCGTTCCGTAAACGAAGTCAGCCTCCAACCACAGGCCAATAAGCGGCACATTTAATTACAGCGTTCTGTTTCTGCACTACTGCTAATACACCATGCTGAGGGGTAGGGGTAGGCCTTTGGGACGTGGACGCGGGCGAGGACGCGGAGGCCCAAGTCAGGGTGTGGGCACAGGCCGAGCCAGTGCGGTGGCCAGGGGTAGAGGCAGGGCCAGACCGAATAATCCACCAACTGGTTCCCAAAGCGCCCCCTCGCGCCATGCCACCCTGCAGAGGTCAAGGTGCTCTACAGTGTGGCAGTTTTTCACAGAGACGCCTGACCACCGACGAACAGTGGTGTGCAACCTTTGTCGCGCCAAGATCAGCTGGGGAGGTACCACCACCAGCATGCGCAGGCATATGATGGCCAAGCACCCCACAAGGTGGGACGAAGGCCGTTCACCGCCTCCGGTTTCCACCACTGCCTCTCCCCCTGTGCCCCAACCTGCCACTGAGATCCAACCCCCCTCTGAGGACACAGGCACTACCGTCTCCTGGCCTGCACCCACACCCTTACCTCCGCTGTCCTCGGCCCCATCCAGCAATGTCTCTCAGCGTAGCGTCCAGACGTCGCTAGCGCCACTGTTTGAGCGCAAGTACGACGCCACGCACCCGCACGCTCAAGCGTTAAACGTGCACATTGCAAAATTGATCAGCCTAGAGATGCTGCCGTATAGGCTTGTGGAAACGGAGGCTTTCAAAAGCATGATGGCGGCGGCGGCCCCGCGCTACTCGGTTCCCAGTCGGCACTACTTTTCCCGATGTGCCGTCCCAGCCGTGCACTACCACGTCTCCCGCAACATTGTACGCGCACTCACCAACGCGTTTACTGCCAAGGTCCACTTAACAACAGACACGTGGACAAGCACAGGCGGGCAGGGCCACTATATCTCCTTGACGGCACATTGGGTGAATTTAGTGGAGGCTGGGACCGAGTCAGAGCCTGGGACCGCTCACGTCCTACCCACCCCCAGAATTGCGGGCCCAGCTCGGTGGTGGTATCTGCGCAGGTGTATGCTTCCTCCACTAAACCACCCTCCTCCTCCTCCTACGCAACCTCTGTCTCGCAATCAAGATGTGTCAGCAGCAGCACGTTGCCAGCAGTCGGTGCCGCGCGGCGTGGCAGCATAGCGGTGGGCAAGCGTCAGCAGGCCGTGCTGAAACTACTCAGCTTAGGAGAGAAGAGCCACACGGCCCACGAACTGCTGCAGGGTCTGACAGAGCAGACCGACCACTGGCTTGCGCCGCTGAGCCTCCAACCGGGCATGGTCGTGTGTGACAATTGCCGTAACCTGGTGGCGGCTCTGCAGCTCGGCAGCCTCACACGTGCCATGCCTGGCCCATGTCTTTAATTTGGTGGTTCAGCGCTTTCTGAAAAGCTACCCCCACTTGTCATACCTGCTCGGAAAGGTGCGCCAGCTCTGCGCACATTTCCGCAAATCCCACACGCACGCTGCCACCCTGCGGACACTGCAACATCGGTTTAATCTGCCAGTGCACCGACTGCTGTGCGACGTGCCCACACAGTGGAACTCTACGCTCCACATGTTGGCCAGACTCTATGAGCAGCGTAGAGCTATAGTGGAATACCAACTCCAACATGGGCGGCGCAGTGGGAGTCAGCCTCCTCAATTATTTACTGAAGAGTGGGCCTGGTTGGCAGCCATCTGCCAGGTCCTTGGAAACTTTGAGGAGTCTACCCAGATGGTGAGCGGGGATGCTGCAATCATTAGCGTCACCATTCCTCTGGTATGCCTCTTGAGAAGTTCCCTGCAAAGCATAAAGGCAGACGCTTTGGAATCAGAAACGGAGACGGGGGAAGACAGTATGTCGCTGGCTAGTCAGAGCACCCTCATGTCTATATCTCAGCGCGTTGAGGAGGAGCATGAGGAGGAGGGGGAAGAGACAGCTTGGCCCACTGCTGAGGGGACAGATGCTGCTTGCCTGTCATCCTTTCAGCGTGTATGGCCAGAGGAGGAGGAGGAGGAGGGTGAGGAGCATGAGGAGGAAGGGGAAGAGACAGCTTGGCCCACTGCTGAGGGTACAGATGCAGCTTGCCTGTCATCCTTTCAGCGTGTATGGCCAGAGGAGGAGCCTGAAAGTGATCTTCCTAGTGAGGACAGCCATGTGTTGCGTACAGGTACCCTGGCACACATGGCTGACTTCCTGTTAGGATGCCTTTCTCGTGACCCTCGCATTACACGCATTCTGGCCACTACGGATTACTGGGTGTACACACTGCTCGACCCACGGTATAAGGAGAGCCTTTCCACTCTCACTCCCGAAGAGGAAAGGGGTTCGAGAATGATGCTATACCACAGGGCGCTGGTGGAGAAACTGATGGTAAACTTCCCATCCGACAGCGCTAGTGGCCGAAGGCGCATTTCCGCGGCCCAGGTAGCAGGGGAGGCGCAGAGATCAGGCAGCATGTACAGCGCAGGCAGGGGAACACTCTCTAAGGCCTTTGACAACTTTATGGCTCCCCAGCAAGACTGTGTCACCGGTCCCCAGTCAAGGCTGAGTTGGCGGGAGCACTGTAAAAGGATGGTGAGGGAGTACATAGCCGATTGCACGACCGTCCTCGGTGACGCCTCTGCCCCCTACAACTACTGGGTCTTGAAGCTGGACACGTGGCCTGAACTCGCGCTGTATGCCCTGGAGGTGCTTGCTTGTCCTGCGGCTAGCGTCTTGTCAGAGAGTGTGTTTAGTGTGGCTGGGGGAATAATCACGGATAAGCGTACCCACCTGTCAACCGACAGTGCCGACAGGCTTACACTCATCAAGATGAACAAAGCCTGGATTTCCCCAGACTTCTCTTCTCCACCAGCGGACAGCAGCGATACCTAAGCAATACGTAGGCTGCACCCGCGGATGGAAGCATCGTTCTCTATCACCATCCAAAACGGGGACCTTTTTGCTTCATCAATCTGTGTATAATATTCATCCTCCTCCTCCTGCTCCCCCTCCTGAAACCTCACATAATCACGCCGAACGGGCAATTTTTCTTAGGCCCACAAGGCTCAGTCATATAATTTTTCTAAACAATTTTTATACGTTTCAATGCTCATTAAAGCGTTGAAACTTTCACCTCAACCAATTTTTATTTTAACTGGGCTGCCTCCAGGCCTAGTTACCACTTAAGCCACATTAACCAAAGCGATTAATGGGTTTCACCTGCCCTCTCAGTTGGGCATGGGCAATTTTTCTCAGGTACATTAGTACTGTTGGTACACCAATTTTTGTGGGCCCTCGCCTACAGTGTAATCCAATTAATTTTTTGCCCACCTGCATTAAACATGACATTATTACCTCAGCTGTGTTGGGCAATGCAATGGGATATTTTTATGTACCGCCGATGGCTTCCTGGCACCCACCCATGCTGTGGGTCCACAGGGAGTTGTAAATGCATCTGTTTCCACTTCTAAAGAACCCCAGTCTGACTGGGGCATGCAGTGTGGGCCGAAGCCCACCTGCATTAAACATGACATTATTACCTCAGCTGTGATGGGCAATGCAATGGGATATTTTTATGCACCGCCGGTGGGTTCCAGGGAGCCACCCATGCTGTGGGTGCACACGGAATTCCCATTGCGGAGTTGGGGATTCCCAGTTGTACCTGCCTGTGACTATTTATAAAAAAACGCGGTCTGACTGGGGCATGCAGACACCTTGACAGAATGAATAGTGTGTGGCACATAGGTTCCCCATTGCTATGCCCACGTGTGCAGCTCCAGATGGAGGTGGCTCAGGATTGGATTTCTTATTGCTTCTGTACAGCATTGTGGGCTATCGCCCCGCCTCTTTTAAAGAGGGTCGCTGCCTAGCCGTGCCAACCCTCTGCAGTGTGTGCCTGCGGTTCCTCTGGCAGACGCACTTATAAATAGACATGAGTGTGGCATGAGGGCAGCTGAAGGCTGTGCAGGGACAATTTGGTGTGCGCTGTGGACACTGGGTCGTGCAGGGGGGGGGGGGGGGTTGGGCAGCATGTAACCCAGGAGAAGTGGCAGCGGAGTGTCATGCAGGCAGTGATTGTGCTTTGTTGGAGGTAGTGTGGTGCTTAGCTAAGGTATCCATTGCTAATGAGGGCTTTTCAGAAGTAAAAGTTGTTGGGGGGGGGGGGGGGCACTCTTGCCGCTATTGTGGCTTAATAGTGGGACCTGGGAACTTGAGATGCAGCCCAACATGTAGCCCCTCGCCTGCCCTATCCGTTTCTGTGTCGTTCCCATCACTTTCTTGAATTGCCCAGATTTTCACAAATGAAAACCTTAGCGAGCATCGGCGATATACAAAAATGCTCGGGTCGCCCATTGACTTCAATGGGGTTCGTTACTCGAAACGTACCCTCGAGCATCGCGAAAAGTTCGTCTCGAGTAACGAGCACCCGAGCATTTTGGTGCTCGCTCATCTCTACTTATAATGTATTGTTTTGAAATACGAAATTTTGAAGCAGACATTTAGGTCTTGATGATGAAGGGGTTAAAGACCCCATAACTGTCAACTCTGTAAGAAGGAGACCGCAATCTATATGGGAATAAACTAACAATTAACTGCTGGTGCTGGGCTAAAACATCCTGACCGCAGGAAGATGGGAATAAACATCACCGGCAGTTAGCGACAACTCTGACAACTGCAACCTTGTCACACAAGGGCAGACAAATAGTTGCTGCTGGCAGGACAAGGCTGCCCCCCCCCCCCCCTCCCCAGGCTCTGTAAGTAAAAGGTTAATAGACATGTCACATTTTGTTAAAATCAAATGAAATCCTACTAAACAAAAAGCAGCACATTCTAAGTTCTGACCTCTGTCCCATGCGATGACCTGCAGGTGAAGAGAGTCTCCAAACTTCTCCCACTCCAATGAATGCAACAGCTTGATCTGACCAGAATCCTCCAGGATGGAAAACCATTCTCTGGAATCATTATTGATACTGTAGCTGTTCAGAAGACATTAACATAGAGATAAGACATCACCAAAGAACACTTCAAGATCAAAACGAGGTCAAGAGAAAATGTAAATACTAGATAAGTTCTCTAAAATAACCTCGAGAAGTCACAGAAACTAAAAGGACTAGATCTAAAAAATCTTGTAGTTATTTCTATGACGGGTTTTATCAGGGCGAGCCAGAAATACAGGAAGCATTAGTAGTTATATTCTTGTACATAAGGGGCAGTATTATATTAGTTATATTCTTGTACATAGGGGGCAGTATTACAGTAGTTATATTCTTGTACATAGGGGGCAGTATTATAGTAGTTCTATTCTTGTACATAAGGGGCAGTATTATAGTAGTTATATTCTTGTACATAGGGGGCAGTATTATATTAGTTATATTCTTGTATATAGGAGGCAGTATTATAGTAGTTATATTCTTGTACATAAGGGGGCAGTATTATAGTAGTTATATTCTTGTATATAGGGGCAGTATTATATTAGTTATATTCTTGTACATAGGGGGCAGTATTACAGTAGTTATATTCTTGTACATAGGGGGCAGTATTATAGTAGTTATATTCTTGTACATAGGGGGCAGTATTATAGTAGTTATATTCTTGTACATAGGGGGCAGTATTATATTAGTTATATTCTTGTATATAGGAGGCAGTATTATAGTAGTTATATTCTTGTACATAAGGGGCAGTATTATAGTAGTTATATTCTTGTATATAGGGGGCAGTATTATAGTAGTTATATTCTTGTACATAGGGGGCAGTATTATAGTAGTTATATTCTTGTACATAGGGGGCAGTATTATAGTAGTTATAGTCTTGTACATAGGGAGCAGTATTATAGTAGTTATAGTCTTGTACACAGGGGGCAGTATTATAGTAGTTATATTCTTGTACATAGGGGGCAGTATTATAGTAGTTATATTCTTGTACATAGGGGGCAGTATTATAGTAGTTATATTCTTGTACATAGGGGGCAGTATTATAGTAGTTATATTCTTGTACATAGGGGGCAGTATTATAGTAGTTATATTCTTGTACATAGGGGGCAGTATTATAGTAGTTATATTCTTGTACATAGGGGGCAGTATTATAGTAGTTATATTCTTGTACATAGGGGGCAGTATTATAGTAGTTATATTTTTGTACATAGGGGGCAGTATTATAGTAGTTATATTCTTGTACATAGGGGCAGTATTATAGTAGTTATATTCTTGTACATAGGGGGCAGTATTATAGTAGTTATATTCTTGTATATCGGAGCAGTATTATAGTAGTTATATTCTTGTACATAGGGGGCAGTATTATAGTAGTTATATTGTTGTATATAGAGGCAGTATTATAGTAGTTATATTCTTGTACATAGGGAGCAGTATTATAGTAGTTATATTCTTGTACATAGGGAGCAGTATTATAGTAGTTATATTCTTGTACATAGGGGGCAGTATTATAGTAGTTATATTCTTGTACATAGGGGGCAGTATTATAGTAGTTATATTCTTGTACATAGGAGCACTATTATAGTAGTTATATTCTTGTACATAGGAAGCAGTATTATAGTAGTCATATTCTAGTACATAGGGGGCAGTATTATAGTAGTTATATTCTTGTACATAGGGGGCAGTATTATAGTAGTTATATTCTTGTACATAGGGAGTAGTATTATAGTAGTTATATTCCTGTACATAGGGGGCAGTATTATGGTAGTTATACTCCTGTACATAGGGGGCAGTATTATAGTAGTTATATTCTTGTACATAGGAGCAGTATTATAGTAGTTATATTCTTGTACATAGGGGGCAGTATTATAGTAGTTATATTATTGTACACAGGAGCAGTATTATAGTAGTTATATTCTTGTACACAGGGTGCAGTATTATAGTAGTTATATTCTTGTATATAGAAGGCAGTATTATAGTAGTTATATTCTTGTACACAGGAGGAAGTATTATAGTAGTTATATTCTTGTACATAGGGGGAAGTATTATAGTAGTAATATTCTTGTACATAGAGGGCAGTATTATAGTAGTTATATTCTTGTACATAGGGGGCAGTATTATAGTAGTTATATTCTTGTACATAGGGAGCAGTATTATAGTAGTTATATTCTTGTACATAGGGGGCGGTATTATAGTAGTTATATTCTTGTACATAGGAAGCAGTATTATAGTAGTTATATTCTTGTACATAGGAGCAGTATTATAGTAGTCATATTCTAGTACATAGGGGGCAGTATTATAGTAGTTATATTCTTGTACATAGGGGGCAGTATTATAGTAGTTATATTCTTGTACATAGGGGCAGTATTATAGTAGTTATATTCTTGTACATAGGGGCAGCATTATAGTAGTTATATTCTTGTACATAGGGGGCAGTATTATAGTAGTTATATTCTTGCACATAGAGGGCAGTATTATAGTAGTTATATTCTTGTACATAGGAGCAGTACTATAGTAGTTATATGCTTGTACATAGAGGGCAGTATTATAGTAGATATATTCTTGTATATAGGAGGCAGTATTATAGTAGTTATATTTTTGTACATAGGGAGCACTATTATAGTAGTTATATTCTTGTACATAGGGGGCAGTATTATAGTAGTTATATTCTTGTACATAGGGGGCAGTATTATAGTAATTATATTCTTGAACATAGGAGGCAGTATTATAGTATTTATATTCTTGTACATAGGGGAGCAGTATTATAGTAGTTATATTCTTGTACATAGGAGCAGTATTATAGTAGTTATATTCTTGTACATAGGGTGCAGTATTATTGTAGTTATATTCTTGTACATAGGGGGCAGTATTATAGTAGTTATATTCTTGTACATAAGGAGCACTATTATAGTAGTTATATTCTTGTACATAGGGGGCAGTATTATAGTAGTTATATTCTTGTACATAGGGGGCAGTATTTTAGAGGTTATATTCTTGTACATAGGGGGCAGTAGTATAGTAGTTATATTCTTGTACATAGGGGGCAGTATTATAGTAGTTATATTCTTGTACATAGGGAGCAGTATTATAGTAGTTATATTCTTGTACATAGAGGGCAGTATTATAGTAATTATATTCTTGTACATAGGAGGCAGTATTATAGTAGTTATATTCTTGTACATAGGGGAGCAGTATTATAGTAGTTATATTCTTGTACATAGGGGGCAGTTTTTTAGAGGTTTTATTCTTGTACATAGGGGGCAGTAGTATAGTAGTTATATTCTTGTACATAGGGGGCAGTATTATAGTAGTTATATTCTTGTACATAGGGGGCAGTATTATGCTAGTTATATTCTTGTACATAGGGAGCAGTATTATAGAAGGTATATTCCTGTACATAGGGAGCAGTATTATAGTAGTTAAATTCTTGTACATAGGAGGCAGTATTATAGTAGTTATATTCTTGTACATAGGGGCAGTATTATAGTAGTTATATTCTTGTACATAGGGGGCAGTATTATAGTAGTTATATTCTTGTACATAGGGGGCAGTATTATAGTAGTTATATTCTTGCACATAGGGGGCAGTATTATAGTAGTTATATTCTTGTACATAGGGGGCAGTATTATAGTAGTTATATTCTTGTACATAGGGGGCAGTATTATAGTAGTTATATTCTTGTACATAGGGGCAGTATTATAGTAGTTATATTCTTGTACATAGGGGGCAGTATTATAGTAGTTATATTCTTGTATATCGGAGCAGTATTATAGTAGTTATATTCTTGTACATAGGGAGCAGTATTATAGTAGTTATATTCTTGTACATAGGGAGCAGTATTATAGTAGTTATATTCTTGTACATAGGGGGCAGTATTATAGTAGTTATATTCTTGTACATAGGGGGCAGTATTATAGTAGTTATATTCTTGTACATAGGAGCACTATTATAGTAGTTATATTCTTGTACATAGGAAGCAGTATTATAGTAGTCATATTCTAGTACATAGGGGGCAGTATTATAGTAGTTATATTCTTGTACATAGGGGGCAGTATTATAGTAGTTATATTCTTGTACATAGGGAGTAGTATTATAGTAGTTATATTCCTGTACATAGGGGGCAGTATTATGGTAGTTATACTCCTGTACATAGGGGGCAGTATTATAGTAGTTATATTCTTGTACATAGGAGCAGTATTATAGTAGTTATATTCTTGTACATAGGGGGCAGTATTATAGTAGTTATATTATTGTACACAGGAGCAGTATTATAGTAGTTATATTCTTGTACACAGGGTGCAGTATTATAGTAGTTATATTCTTGTATATAGAAGGCAGTATTATAGTAGTTATATTCTTGTACACAGGAGGAAGTATTATAGTAGTTATATTCTTGTACATAGGGGGAAGTATTATAGTAGTAATATTCTTGTACATAGAGGGCAGTATTATAGTAGTTATATTCTTGTACATAGGGGGCAGTATTATAGTAGTTATATTCTTGTACATAGGGAGCAGTATTATAGTAGTTATATTCTTGTACATAGGGGGCGGTATTATAGTAGTTATATTCTTGTACATAGGAAGCAGTATTATAGTAGTTATATTCTTGTACATAGGAGCAGTATTATAGTAGTCATATTCTAGTACATAGGGGGCAGTATTATAGTAGTTATATTCTTGTACATAGGGGGCAGTATTATAGTAGTTATATTCTTGTACATAGGGGCAGTATTATAGTAGTTATATTCTTGTACATAGGGGCAGCATTATAGTAGTTATATTCTTGTACATAGGGGGCAGTATTATAGTAGTTATATTCTTGCACATAGAGGGCAGTATTATAGTAGTTATATTCTTGTACATAGGAGCAGTACTATAGTAGTTATATGCTTGTACATAGAGGGCAGTATTATAGTAGATATATTCTTGTATATAGGAGGCAGTATTATAGTAGTTATATTTTTGTACATAGGGAGCACTATTATAGTAGTTATATTCTTGTACATAGGGGGCAGTATTATAGTAGTTATATTCTTGTACATAGGGGG